>NW_027224297.1:88805-261525 GCF_023699985.2 Odocoileus virginianus | reverse complement strand
CTGTGGAAAAGGCAGGGAAGTGAAAGTTAGGGGGGAGATGCAAGCTTTCAGCAAATATGGGACACAGCACAGCCTGTGCACAAGCACACACAAAGCTGATGAAATAGACATTTGATTTACTGAGCTCTGACCACCGGAAAGGTGCGATCCTTAGTGACAGGTCCCGCTGACTTTTCTCAAATCCTCAGAACAAACTCGCAAGTTAGGTATTAGCTCCAGAGCAGTGGTCCCCAACCTTTTTGGCACCAGGGACCGGTTTCGGAAAGGGGGGTAGGGGATGGTTTAGGATGATTCAAGGGCATTCCATTGACTGTGCACTTTATTTCTACTATTATTACATCAACTCCACCTCAGATCATCAGGCATTAGATCCCGGAGGTCGGGCAACCTCTCCTCTGTAGGATGAGGAAAATGAGACTCAAAGGAACTGATTTCTCAGGAGCTCTGAGTAAAGCCCAGAAGCCTTGGTGTCAATTCAAATCTATTGCTGCTTCTCACACAGGCTAGCCCCTGTGGCTGGGGTGACGGAAGTGCAATTGGGATCTGGAGATCCCCAACGCGGATTCGGGTTCGGCAGCCTGAGGAGAAGCCACATGAACTCTTATTCCCTTCCTGCTTCTATATTGCTCCACCTGAGGCTGGCGAGGTAAAGATCCTGCCCTAGAGGAGAGTCAGGACCTCACATGTCACCGTCAGGGGCCCCACAGCCCAGAGGAAGCCCAGCATCCTCCCTGTTTAGGGTCCCGCACAGCTGGGAAGGATGCCCTGCAACACATGGAGAAAACTGATTCTCCTTTTAGGCACGCTGTCCTGGTGGGCGGATGCTGCAGGCAGGGGCTGCCGAGCTCTCCTGTGGGCCAGGAACCTGATAAACATTCTCTCACATCCTCCCAACCTCGGTAAGTAAAGTAATACCGCTACCTCTACTTTACCGAAGAGATAATTTATGTAAACGGACGCTGCTAAGAAGAGGCGGAACTGCGCTAGGATCACACGGCTCGCAGGTCCAACCGCGTGCTCTTCCCAGGACACCACGCTCTCTCTGGGTGGCCGAGGGGCCCACGTGTAGGTGCCCAGAGCCCAGAGCCCAGAGCCAACGAATGAGCCAGGGCATCAGGTGTGGAGGAGGAGGCCGTAAGGACCAGAAAGATGGCAGCGGTAGGGCCGTGTTTCAGGAGCCTGGCCCAGCCAGGGAAGGATCGCAATCACCAGCGTTCAGCCTTGCTTTTGTTTAACTGGAGCAGAATGTCCGTGTGTAGACAGTGAAAAACAATTTTCAGCTGGAAGCCTGGCTTGGCCTGGCAAATGGGATCTGATTAGTGTTTCTGAGCTTTCATTAGCATTTGAACGAAATACCCAAATGACACAAAGCCAATCCTAGTAGCAGAGACTTAACATTTTTTTTATTCTGTTTCTCTAAGGCAGTCAGGCACCTTCTTTTTGCAAACTACTTTGGGCCTCTGATAAGCAAAACATTTCTACAAGCAACCTCACATTCCCCTCCCGGAAGCCAGGCCAGAGGAGGTGGGTCCTGGGAGAGTTAATTTACATCACCGGCTGCTGGGCTGGAGAAGTAGGAACCTTTTCCCACCCTCACTGGACCAGGGCCAAGGGCAGATCCCTTCACGTGATCTCCCTGGACCGGCTTCTGGAGCTGACAGGATCCCGCCCCTGAGAGCTGAGTTTCTATTGCCCCTTTTGTTGTAGGTTTTCCATTTTAGGGAGAATTGATAGCTGAGGCTAAGAATAAACACATTCTCTGCCAGTCAGATTCTATGGGGAGGTTTTTAAAAGGACCTGGCCAGCAATAATATTTATGTTGCAACCCAGCTCTTGCTTCACAGGGTGAGGGCCTGGGTGGTCAAGAAAGAAATTCCCTTCTCCGCGTACACTTCTCACCCGTCTCAAGAAAGCTGGGGAGTATTTGGAGCTCAGAGAAAATTCTGCATGGTTTCTTGGTTGCCTAAGATTAGGATTAACCTTTTAAAAAGTCTTTTTATGCCAAGATGGACCTTCCCAGGTGGCTCAGGAGTAAAGCATCTGCCTGCCAATGCAGGAGACCCAGGTCTGATCCCTGGATCAGGAAGATCCCCTGGAGAAAGAAATGGCAACTCACTCCAGTATTCTTGCCTATAAAATCCCATGGACAGAGGAGCCTGGTGGTAGTCCATGGGGTCGCAAAAGAGTCAGACATGACTTAGTGACTAAACAGTAACAATGCCAAGAGGATATTTTCATAATTAAACATCTCAAAATTTGATTTTTTTTCTAAAGAAAAAAATTAGTATCTCACTCTTTCTCTTAACTCTTGTCAATGGCTTTGAGGCATGTCTGTCCAGGTCCTGACTCACTAACCCAATAAGAATTTAACTTCTTTTCACACCAAAATCCTTTAGCATTTTTTTTTCTTTTTGGCCACACCATGTGGCATGTGGGATCCTAGTTCCCTGATCAGGGACCGAACCCAAGCCCCCCGCACTGGAAGCATGGAATCCCAAATATTGGACCGCCATGGAATTCCCAGCAACTTAAATCATGATTTCACTAGTTAAATGTCATGAAGGGTAGTTCAGTCACAGTGCTCCAGTAGATGACAAAAATCAATGCTTCAACCACACTGGCCACCTTTTTTTTTTTTTTAATTATAGTAAATAAAATCTTAAAGTATTAAAACAAGTAATCCCACAGGGAAACTCCTATGGGTTTTCCTACTTTTAATGGTTTAGAAACAACAGATTTGGGAATGTTAGAATACCAGAACATGAGATAACTAGTATTAGTCCAAACCAATAGATGGGGGGCAAATGAGTTTATTCTTGTTTCTGTGCACCTGTATATACATGGCTATGGGAGCTATTTCCCACTTCCCCATAGTCTTCAGCCCAACAATGAGATTAACTTTAGGTTTATGGGGAAAATAACCTGCAAGCAGTTTTCACGGTGTTTGCCAAGTTGAGACCTGTTATTGGAGATTTAAAAATGGTGTGGAGTCTAAGTCCTAAGTCATAGAATTTTTAAAACTTTGGTTATTATTTTGAAGAACACAAGAAAATAGCTTGAGACAGGATACAGGAGGGGGAATTCAGTGTTTTAGAAAACACACCACTGCCAACACCCTCACATTGCCTATCTGGGGAGGAGAGAAGTGGAAAGGAATTTCCGTCTGCAAAGACTTCTTGGGATAGATGGTTTAGCAGACACCTTTTCAGAACCAGTGTATCTGTGCACATTAGAAGTCTATTTCAGTGCAGTACTCAAGCCCACCTAGTTTACAATCTGACCTCTTCTTCAAACAAATGTTTGCTTTGAGCAAAAATGAAAAATGCTTTTTTCTCAAGTTTGATGAGTAAAATTCAGCAGCATACAACATACTGTGTAATGCAGTTTTTGTGTATGTGTGTGTGTATCTTCCTGTTTTTTGTTTTCAGAAAGGATATTATTCTGGGATGTTAAAAATCCCCCTTGAAAAACAGAGAGATAAGAGGTTTCTCTGTCTTGCATAGGGGTGTCACGTTTCCATAGTGATGAAAGCAGCTCTTGATACCTGATTAACCAAGGGCTTCCTGTTTCCTCATTCCATGTAATAGGGAGATAGGCAAAGGGGAAAACAACAGGGATAGAAAATTGCAAAGGCTCAGGTTTGGTCTCGGGGATATTGTGATGATAAGTATCCAGAGACATGACATGTTTTCTGGTGTTATATTGCAAAAGGGGCTTTCTGCTTTTAACAATCCCTGTACTTTTACAAACATAAACATTTAATAAACTTGAGAAAGCACCTCCCTTCATCAAATTTTTACGCAATCAAGATAAGCGCAAGTGAGCCAAGCAGACCTCACTTTCATGGCTTTCACTCTTAGTTATTTCTACTGAAACATCCCTGGGTCCTCTCCCAGAGCCTTTGAATTGCCCCACAGCTATGCTCTGACCTGATCATCATTCTAGCTTACCAAAGCAGTTTCTGAAACTCATCTCCTTAGCAAACCTTTTTCCGTCACCCAGTGGGGCAGTAGTGATCCTCTCCCATGAGCTGCAGAAATTTGGGAGGCTGTGTTCCTCCTGTTTCGTCCCTCGACATCTGCTCACAAGACACTTCACCAGCACGTTATAAATCTAAGAGTGGGCTTCCCTCATAGCTCAGCTGGTAAAGAATCTGCCTGCAGTGTAGGAGACCTGGGTTTGATCCCTAGGTCAGGAAGATCCCCTGAAGAAGGAAAAGGCAACCGACTAATAAATCTAACAGTGGCCCTCAAACCTGGCGGTGCATCCGAATCATTCTATGCTGATTACTGGGCCCTGTTCCAGAATTACGGAACCAGAGTCTCTGAGACAGGAACCCCCAAATGCATGGTTTTTATAAATCCCCAAGTGCTTCAGGTTTAGAAGTCGAGGACGTTTTACTGTGTCTATTCTGTTTCCCTGGTGGCTCAAATGGTAAAGAATCTGCCTGCAGTGCAGGAGACCCAGGGTTCAATCTCAGGATCAGGAAGGTCCCCTGGGGAAAGGCATGGCAACCCACTTCAGTATTCTTGTCTGGAGAATGCCATGGACAGAGGAGTCTCATCCATGGGGTCACAGAGTCGGACATGACTGAGTAACTAACACTTTCACTTTTTACATTCTGTTTCATGTCCCCTTCTGGGTATCTGCATCCATTTATGTGCACTGGGTGTTTTTAAGGAGGATAATCAGATGCCAGCAACATCCTGGGCAGTGTTGCTATAATATAAATTCCTTGGTACCGCCATAACCAAGCCTGCCAATCTGACCGTGGGGTATGCTGCCTGGGAATGTGTATTTTAATGTGCTGCCACTCTCCATCCCCCAAGTGTTGGGGACCAACTGGAATACCTATAGGGACCAGGCAAGTCATTTCAATGAAGGAAGCAAGCTGGGTGAGATGTGACTAGAAGGAACCTGATGCCCAATATAAAGGGCCAGGTAGTACTTACCTGAGCAATGTGCTGGTATTTTGCCAAAGCAGAAATAAATCCAGTATTGCCTATGTTTTGAATTTTTCAGAAGCCAGAAATTCAGAGAAATTTAGTTTCTCACTGGGGTTGGGGAGAGGGGGAATTGGATGAAGGTGGTTTCAAAAGGTACAAACTTATAAGATAAATAAGCACTAGGGATATAATGCACACCATGATTAATATAAATAACCCTGCTGTATGTTATATATCAGAGTTGTTAAGAGAGTAAATCTTAAAAGTCATCATTGCAAGGAAAATTTTTTTTTCTTTGACTTTGTATCTATATGAGAAGATGGATGTTCCCTAAACTTACTGTCCTAATCATTTCATGATATATGTTAAGTCATAATACTCTATACCTTAAACTTATACAGTGTTGTATGTCGATTACATCTCCATAAAACTAGAAGAAAAAATAAATAAAACGGTAAACACAGCCACTGCAAGCAAGTTGTACCCCCTGCCTTAGAGAGTTCTACCCATGTCTCAAAACTCTGGTAACTTGCAGTGTCATGCGACACTTGGGGCCTGACCGAGTGACTTCTCATGATGAACTGTAATAGAATTGCAGGCTTAGAAGGCCCTTGTGCATCAGCCAGGCCACCATTTAACGACTGAATCCCCACCCCCGGCCACATTTTCCCACCTCAGGATGAAGACACCCTAAACCATCTCTCACCCCAATCCCTGCCTCTCTGTGTGCGCAGGTCTGAGTGTTTTTTGGCCACCTCCACTAGGATGCCCTACACACACAACAGAGTAACACATTCCCAGATGAAAGTGTCACCATCCAACGCCATCCCTCCAAACGCTCGTTTCCTTGTGTCTCCCTAGTGCTCACTGTGACCTGTTCAGCAGCCAAAGCCCGGACCTGGGCGTTATCCTTACTACTCTGCCCTCCTTCACAACCTCTATCTTGGATCATCTACCACCTCTTGCTAATTCTTCCTTCTGAGTATCAACCAAATTTGCCTCTTCTTTTCATTCCCATTGCCAGTGACTTATTTCAGGCCATCTCTTGTCTGAATTACTGAAATGGCCAGTCCTTCCCCTGCCAAGTTGGTTTTAGCCCCGCTTTGATTCATTCTGGCTTTAACTCACCAGAACCAGAATGGTCACCCTACAATGCAAATCTGGTGATGTCAATGCCGCGGCAGCAGTGAGGACTAGTCAGAGCGCAAACAGGGCAACGCCGGACGGCCCTCGCCTCTCTCCCGGCCCCACTCTTCCTCTAGCCCACGCCTGAACTCTCTTCACAGCCACGGAGAATCACCTTCACTTCTCCAGGCGTGTTACACTGTTCTCTCCTTTGTTCCTTCGCAAATGAGGTTCTCTCTGCCTGAAAACTCATCTTCCTAACCAGTCCCCAAATCTCCAAGGCTTGGCTAAGTTTATGCCTACAGGCCCTTAAAATCTTAGCTTAATCATTGTTATAATTGTGGTGATGACAATCATATGATGAATTAACATGTATTAAATGCTTACTATGTGCCAGGTACTATTCTAAGAGCTTTCACATATTTTATCATTTAATCTTCATGACAAGCTCAAGAGATAGGCCATGTCACTACCAGTTTTAAAGGAGAGCACAGACTGGCAGGCTGCAGTCCATAGGGTTGCACAGAGTCTGACATGACTGAAGCAACTTAGCACACACCCACAGACATCACTACCTCCATAGCCTCTCGTGAATCCCCAGAATGCTGTGGGCAATGCTTCTGAGAACTTCATATTCTCCCCCTGCATAGCACTCACTAATCTCCACTGCAGTTTCAGCCAACCTGTCCCTCCCAACAGATTCTAAACGCCTATATATAGAACATAAAAAAAGACAATGCCTTATATAGTTTTCCCAGCATTTAAGACAATGCCTACCATAGGACTTCCCTGGCAGTCCAGTGGTTAAGACTTTGCTTTCCAACGCAGGGGTGTGGGTTCAATTCCTGGGCTGGGAACTATGATCCTACATGCCTCGGGGCCCAAAAAACCCCAAAACACAAAACAGGATCAATATTGTAACAAATCAATAAAGACTTTAAAAAATGGTCCACATCAAAAAAAAGAAGTCTTTAAAAAAAAAATAAGACAAAGTCTGCCAAATAAATACTTAGAGGAAAGTTAATAAATAACGGAATGATTTTTTGAGTTGTTCATCATCTGACTGTTCTCCATTGAACAGACAACAGTTTGTTTGCAAACACTCCCAATTACTGCCATGTCTGCTATGCCGGGAGACCATCCAACTCATCTATTAGAAAAGCATGGTTGAGGGGCAGGAAATAGGTGTAAACAGAGTAGCGATACATTCTCTGTAAAAGCTATACTGATGGATGGCTAAGTATCTACTTCCACTCTTCCTTCTCTTTTGACTTCAAGTGGGTCCCTAAGTGCCTGACCATGTCTTCTTTCCTTTCTCAGGATCATCACCCGTGTTCAGACGACTCCTTCCTCTTGGCTCCTCCTTCCCCCAGGGACCCATCCAAGCACCTGTGCGTCCATCCATCTAACCAGTCAGATGGCTGACATGGAGGGTCTAGAGGCTAGTACAGCCAAGTCCTTTATATCTCCTAAACTGCCTGGGCCACAGAAAGGGCTCAATAAGCATTTGCTTCTGCCCCTGATCCCTATCTGGGGAAGGGACTGCTGTAATCATCAGTGTAAAACCTGCAAGCTGCCACTTTTTCTCAACAAACTCTTTGTACCTTTTTCATTGTGAAAACAACATTGCAACTGTCTCATAACCAGTCATCCTGACTTTACAAAGGAAAATCTGTTCTAGTTTTACAAGCTGAGGCCCAACTAACCTTTCCTCCCCAGCTGACAGCTGGACTTAGTCAGAAGAGCATAATTTATTAAAAATAAAATTCAAGTATTGGAAGTAATTTTGGACACTTGCATGAAGGATCATGGGGAGCAGCACTGAAAAAAAGATGAATCTGGCAGCCTCTTCTTCACATAGAAAGAGAAAAAAAGGGGGATTGAAAACTGCAGGTGGACGGGATCTGTGTGTCACCCTTCTAGGTATTATAGAATTCCAAGCCACAACTGTGTCTCATGGTACATGCATGCATTGAGGGAAATGCTGATGAAAAGAACAAGTCCCAGTATAAACTAACACCGGCTATGAACACAGGAAGTCATCCCAGTGCTCAAAACACCTCAACAGGTTCTCCTACTATGTCAAAGCCATTACTATTCCCAACAGCAAGAGTCCAGCACATGTTTATAATAAAAAGCACAGAATCTTAGTTAGAAACTTCTAGTTCCTTTATCAAGTTTGCCATATATCTACAAATTCCATCATCTTGCCATCCTCAAAGAAAAGTTACACATTTTAACATTAAATGTAGGCTATGCCTAATTTTTAAACTGCTCAAAAATCTAGTAAAATTAATTTCCCTACATAGCACTACTAAGAGAGGGAGCACGTATTCATTAAACAGAACAAAAACAGGTTATCATTTTCAGTATCAGAACTGAATATTTCCTTTAATGATAAAACTTATGCATAAGAACATTTCAGTGAAATATAAAACAAACATTTTTCTCCCCTTATTTCCAACAATCTTTTCTAATGCCTATAGGGAGAAGGACATGGAAAACAAAGAAAAACCTGCTAATCTGTAACTAAAGATCCAGAAAGAGACATTTACCTGTTAGCTCTCATTTCACTCAAGGGAAGGTGAAATGCAAAAATAAACACATCAGTTTATTCATTAGTAGTCAAGTGAGGAGGTAAACACATCTCTCAAATTAAGGTATCTTAGTGGGAATAATGAAGGAAATGCTCTAAAATGCCAAATCTGGAAAAGATACCACCTAGAAATAAGTGACAGTAACTCACAGTGATACTAAAAATAAGAATCAAGTTGCAATATCTGTACTTAGCAACATCAATGCACTATGTGGATCTTTATAACGTAATTTTTGCATAAATTGTGGATCTTCTTTATAATATACTTTTTGCAAAAATTGTGGAATGTTTTTTGAGAACAAAAAGTGTCCAGGTCACCTAGGCCATTTGTTCTTAGAGCACTTTGGTTGGGGGAGATCCACGTATGTATGAAGCGAAGTATTAATAAAAGCCTATGGCTAGCTAGTACTCTTGCTGCCTCTCTTTCTACCTGCAGAAGCTTTTAGCACATTTATCAGAAGCCATACAATGCAAACCCTTTTGATATTAGGTCTCTGGGTGTAGCTTTCAAGATCATTCTTTGTTCCATTCTTCCTGTATTGTCAAACGGCACCCAATAGGTGGTCTAGAGTGAATTTCAAACATGTGCTATTAATACGCCCAAAACTGTTGCTGCAAAGGTGAAAAAGAAAAAACAAAAAACACATTAATTGAATCCTAGCCTGTTCTTACTCATAATGACACAATGTTTTTTCTATGTCCTCAAGCAATAGGAAATAATTTGTAAAACCATGAACTCTTTAGGTGAATATGCCTACAGGTTTTAAAATATGTATTATTCATAGTTACTAAAAGTAATTATATTCTTGTAACAATTCTCCAACAAAAACTACATACAGTTAAGTGTAGGTCACAATTTAAAAAAAATAATGTTACAATCCTTTTTTTTTTAAAATTTACTCTAGTTTCCAGACTGGTATACTAATGAATATTAGCAACAGTATTATATCTGTAGATACTTCATGTTTTAAAATGTCTTTCTAATGCTCTTTAGAATAGTTTTCTTAAATGTTTTTTGGGAAAGTCACTATTATTCCTACTCTAGTCATATGGAAATGATGTCCCTACCTCAACTGACTGTCAGAGGTTCATCAAATAACCCACATTAATACGTATGGTATTTATATTAAGTACACATTACTTACTGAGTGCTCAAAACATGTTAACTATTATTAATATACAAAAGTATTGACAGTTATATTAAGGCTATGAGAGTCTATTTTAAGCAGGCAACTCTGGTTTGGGTCTTCCTCTGGAATTGGACAATTCTTGCCCAAAATGAAGATACCACTGTTTATATATGCTGAACCATCTGCCTGGAATGCTTTTCCCTTCCTCACTCACAATTCCTAACTGCTCTCCTGAGCTAATTCTCACTCTTCAGATGTCAGCGGAGATAGTACTTCCTCCAGGGACACACTGTCCCTAACCTTGCCCACATCTGTGTCACACTACATACACTGGGGTCTCCCTCTACATGCTCCAATGCACATCACCACTGTCTGCTTCTATGTTTGCACCCTATGAGACTCAGCTTCATCAACGCAGGGATCGTGGTCTATCTTTAGACACTCCATTCTCGGTGGTTAGCACAATGCTGGAACGCAGTAGGTGCTCAATAAATATCTGTGGTATGCAGACACCTGGGATGTGAAACCAACCTGGCTGGCATTTCAAGAACAGGTTTTCATACAGTGTAAGTGACTGGGGCCTAGAGATAAAGCAGCAGCCAGCCATCAGGCCAGTGGAGGATGAGGCTGGTGGGGTGGGGAGCAGTGAGGAGGGGTGCTAGAGGAGATTAGGTTCCATTAGGTCACGTCCGGTCAGAGCAGCAGGGCCACGTCCAGACTGACTCTGGGTATCTAGAGAGCCGTTGGGCAGCCATGGGAACCAGTGCCTGGGCTGCCTCCCAAGGCCCCAGTCTGAGAGATTTCTAACCCAGGGCGTCAGCAACAAAAGGCAGGTCAGGGGGCCCTGTGGGCTGGAATGAAAGAGCCCGAGCTGACCCGCAGACCCCAGGAGACTTACCAGACAGTTGGGGTGTGCTGTGCACGCCTGGCCCAGCACAGAATTGCAGTGCTGAGGAAGAAACTTGGAGACTTTGGGTACAGCTGTTGGGAAATGCACTGAAGTGTTCTGATTTGTTACGGCAGCTGCGTCATAGGAAGGGACCACTTTAGAATAGTATCTGACAGCATGGAAGGAATTCAGAGACAGAGCTGTGCTGGGGATTCGGGTTTTATACACATCACCGATAGCGTTCTCTGACGCAGAGCTGGACTGACCTTTAATAAAAAAAGAGTATCCGTCAGTATATGCAAATTGATAACTCTGAACTACTGTACTTGAAATAAATCACCCTCTATTTCATTTCCCCATGGTACAAACTTAAGATACTGTGACACTCAAATGCTGATGAAAAAAACAAAGTGAACTTTTTGGTAGTGACATTTAGTGTAATACAAACACTATAAATTAGTGTTCACTTGTCATTTAAAGACAGAGATTTTAGAGATGCATCAGATCTCTCTGCCTGTGTATGTGTGTGTGTGTCTTTCATCATAATAAGTGACCGATTCTATGAAGCAAGGAAGAATGTTGGAAAGAAAAACTCCATTCAGCCACAAATAGTTTGGTCACTGATTTTTCCATCAGTGAGTGGGTTATACTGTTATATCACTCTATTCTGTACAGTAACTAGAAGGCAGAAAAAATGTTTAATATCTAGTGAACGGTAACAATGTAGTCCGTATGCTGTGAATATTTATTTTCTTCAGGACACTAAAAGAAATGAAAGTAAAGGAATATAATTTTATATCGACTTTAAATACAAATGGACCTGAAATATTTGTGAAAAAAATCATTTCAGCAAAAGTGTACATAAATTTATGGAAAAGGACAAGTAAAAGCAGCTTAATGAAGTCTAAACGCTGACTAAGATCAGCACTTCTGGTTTACAGGTCAGATTTATCACAGAAATCAGGGGATCATAGGTGGCCACTTAACTTCTCTAACCTTCAATTTACTGGCCTAAGTGGTGGAAGTGCAATTTGAAAGACTTAACTTATTCCAACTGTTCCATTCCTCTTTCAAAAACCATTTTGCAACATGCATAGCCAGCTACACATGTGCTCACATCCAGCCCAAGGAAAGTCCAAAATATAGAAAAATCTATATATGGAGATGTATTTTCTGAAATGTTATGTATAAAATCACTTTCCCCACAAACCTGGAAACACTAAATATAGCAAGAAAACTATTCTATAAATTGTTGGATAAACTACTAAAACCATTAAACTGGTGATAAAAGCTGCATAATACAAAATACAAGTGTACAGGACACAATGTTAAGTAAAAAAGTCAGAGACAAAATCGGAGGTCTGATATGATTACTACTATGTTGCTATTGTTCAGTTGCCCCATCGTGTCCAACTCTTTGCGACCCCATGGACTGCAGCAGGCCAGGCCTCCCTGTCCCTCACCATCTCCCAGAGTCTGCCCAAGTTCATGTCCATTCCATCAGCGATGCCAACCAGCCATCTCATCCTCTGATGCCCTGTTCTCCTTCTGCCATTGATCTTTCCCAGCATCAGTAACTTTTCCAATGAGACAGGTGTTTGCACCAGATGACCAAAATACTGGAGCTTCAGCTTCAGCATCAGTCCTTCCAATGGGTATTCAGGGTTGATTTCCCTTAAGACTGACTGGTTTGATCTCCTTGCTGTTCAAGGGACTTTCAGGAGTCTTCTCCAGCACCATAGTTCAAATTGATTCTTTGGCATGTTGCCTTCTTTATGGTCCAGCTCTCACAACCACATGTAACCACTGGGAAGACCAATACTATAGAAGATTACTACTATAGTATTACTACCAAAAAATATATATATATATGCACACACACGCACACATAAAGACTTGAAAGAAATACATTAAAAAATGAAGTTATTATCTTAGCTGGGTTTTGTTGTTGTTTAGTCGCTAAGTCATGTCCAACTCTTTGTGACCCCATGGACTGCAGCACGCCAGGCTCCCCTGTCCTTCACTATCTCCTGGAGTTTGCTCAAATTCATGTCCATTGAGTTGGTGATGCTATCTAACCATCTCATCCTCTGTCACCCCTTCTCCTCCTGCTGTCAATCTTTCCCAGCATCAGGGTCTTTTCCAATGAGTTGGCTCTTCACATCAGGTGACCAAATATTGGAGCTTCAGCATCAGTCCTTCCAATGAATATTCAGGGTTGATTTCCTTTAGGATTGACTGGTTTGATCTCCTTGCAGTCCAAGGGACTCTCAAGAGTCTTCTCTAGCACCACAATTTGAAAGCATCAATTCTTCAGTGCTCAGCCTTCTTTATGGTCCAACTCTCACATCTGTACATGACTACTACTAGCTGGTTTTTAGTAAAGGACTAATATTGCTTTCAAATGGAAAAATGTTTTTAAATAAAATCAGAATGAGGAGTTTGGTTCAGTGACCTTCAAGGTCTCCTCCAGCCTGACATAAGCCTATGGTCCTAGTGGATTTGTTTCTTCTTGGACCAGTCACTTTAGGTGATACAAAACCAAGAGATCTGGGGGCACAGAAAGGCCTGAATGCCTTTCTGAATGCCTTTCCTCATGCTTGAATGCATGAGGAGAGTGTTTCAGAGATTCTGCAGGATATGAAGAGTGAAAATGCAGAAGTACTGTCTGTATAAGAAGTAACACTGACAGGCATGTGCCTGTGGCCTGGTCCCTCTCTGATCTAATCTGGGCTGATTTAATCATTCTTTGTGACATTCAGCGAGAGCTACTCTAAGCAGTTTAACCATGGCTCATGGCTACTGTTTCCTTCTCTCCTTCCCTCCCCACTAAGTCAGGAAAAAAGTCTAAAAGGACTAACAAACACCCTGAGGCTGATACATGAGCAAGGAGGGCTGTGTCCTATTTTGGGCCCCTTTCTCCTTTGACTTTTGACATCAATCCCAATAACCCCATTTTTTCATGTGGTCTCCATTATGTCCCCACAATATGCACATGACCTCAATGACACTGTCACATCTTTGATATCACTACTAGTATTTGCTGAAAGTGCAGATGACAGCTAGCATTTTAAAGCAATGAAACTTTTTAAAATTAAGGCATGCATAAGACTTTTTAAGACATATGCTATCATGTACTTAACAGACTATGGTATGGTGTAAACATAATTTTTATATGCACTGAGATATCAAACAATGTATGACTCTATTGCAAAGCTCATTTTATTGCAGTGGCCTGGAAGAGAACTCACAATATATCCACAGTCTGCCTATACACTGTTAGCACTGAATTAACAAAAGTACTTCCCTCGCTTTAGATTCTACTCACATAATACACACAGTCACCAGTGTGCTCGTCATCTGTGAGCAAGATGAACTTTCTGGTGGTGATAGTCAATTTTCAGCCCACCCTCTGGGATAAGACTATTCAAATGCCTGTGGCCAGCTGTGTCCTTCCAGCGGACAGCACCAGAGGACCCAGGGTGCAATCTCCCAGCTACGCCTCATCCCATGGCAGTGGCTGACAGGAGCCCCGGGTGAGCAGGACACGCACACAAGCCCACATGCACTACGGCCGCAGGGCAGCGGGCAGAGCTCACCTTTCACAGCTTCGTCCAAGGCCCCCCCTGAGGGAGGGACAGAATACACATTCAAGTGCTTGTTAGTCAGGAATCTGATGCCTGTGCCAGGTGAGTAAGTGCTGGTCAGCACGCTGTTTTCCCTGAGAAGACAAAAAGCACTCCTTAGGCATTTCTCAAAGAAGAGGATGTGAACGCTGTTGAGCTGAACTGCTCTTCTGTAACTCGAGTTCTAAAAGGCACAGAGATAAACTCTGCATTAAATATTAGAGCAAAGCATAGACTAGGACTCAGGATGGTTATTGAGGACATGAAGGAAAGTTTTACTTTTCCTTGTTAAGAGTTTTTCTTGGTTTACATATTCTAATCAATTTAAATAAGGAAGCATTCATTTCGCACACCACCCTTTATACTAGAAATTTCTTTAAGGACTCCTAACTGAAAAAAATGAGGCTGGATTGCCCTGGTCACAGAGGAATGCTAGAATCTATCATGCTATGAATACACTGTCAGTCACCACAGGCACTACTTGTGAAGTCTGGTTTAAAGAAACAACAAAAGAAATTAAGAGTGAGTCAAGTCATGAAGGGATCCCAGGCCTGAGACTATTATATATTTTATCCACTGTAATTCAATGATGCACATCAGCAGTGGGAAAGGTTCACTGATTCTTAGTAGATGCCTGAGTTCTCAGTATGGGTGGGTTCAGTGCCTGTCTTATTTCTAGCATTAGTATCAGAGAAAAATAACAAGGTGACTTTGGATTCACAAGATTCAGATTGTCATACCTTTGTCCCATGATTGTGCCCGGGACAGATAGCTGGATGGGCATTTGTTGTTTCTTACGAAACTTCCTATTGCTCTGAAGTACTTCTGTAATCTAAGAAACAGACAGACAGAGACCTACTTTATCAATCGCTAGCTATAGATGTTTTTCAAAATATACAAACAGACATAATTTCCAATTATAAAACAAAAAGAAAGGAAACTACAGCATTAAAGCATTGTCTATGAGGATAAAATTCAAGGGCTTGAGAGTTGCATACCTGGCCCATGATGGCTGGAGGGATTTTCTCCCGGACAAACTTCACGTAATCAACTGTGGCCTCGAGGACAGAAGCCGCATCATTCTTTCTCCCCTTTATATACGGCAGCAGGGCGCGCAGCTGCTCACAGCAATACTTGATTCGTTCTCTGAGCAGAGAAGTGTGACAAGTAAGGAATTAGTCCACTTTCTTCCTGTCACAAGGACAAACAATCTTCCTCCTGGGTCTGTTTATAAAGGAACCAGCCCCTCCCTTTCTGGTCTCCGATTCAGAGGAAGACCATGTCCCCACAAGCCAGCAGCCTCCATGGCCCCTGGAATCACAGCTTCCCGGGGCGCTGGCTCACATGCTGCCAAATACAGCGTCTGTGCTGATGGCAGCCCAGCTCACTCGTCCTTGTGGGTGTGCAAGATGCCTGGACACTGAGGACACCAGAGAACACCCCTTCTGCCTAAGGAAATCCACGGGCGATGCAACCCTCAGAGGAGAGAATCACACACCACATGGGTAAATCCTTTTGTGACCCACACGAGAGAGACACCTGGAAGACAGAGTCCATGGGTAGTCCCATCACTCTGATCTGGACCACAATTCCAACAACACACAATTAGCATCTTGAAATACATGGGCTTTAACTGTGTTCTGAAGTGTCCAAAGGAAAATCAAAAGCCTGCTTCCTTTACACAAGGCGGGCACATGAGCAAAACAAATAAACCAATATGCAAATGAGAATGACATCCAGGCTCACACCAGAAAGAAACCCACCTAAGTCTTTCATAGTTCTGAAGGGAAATACATAGGACATGTAACACCAAACTGACCGAAGCCTTTGCAACCTTCAGTTATCCAAGTTTTCATTTAATAAACATTCTTAAGCATGTTTTGTGCTGAATACTGCCTTGATATAAATGGGATCAAAGGGTGGCTTTGCCAATTTCTAGCTGGGATCTTAGGCAAGTTACTAAACCTTTCTGAACCTCAGAATGACAAAAATACATGGATTAGAAAATCCACTTTGACATATAGCCAATGAATAACTCAAATATTACAGACCAGTAGGTGGTAGTTTAATTGGGCTTTAAGCTTTGGGGGTTCCATGGAAATGTCTCAGGGACCATTCTGTAAAAGGGTTGGAAGTGTCAACAATTTGACACATGGATGAAGGGCTTTGAAACTTCATACACCCTTCCATAGGGTACTTTCACTTATAAGGACTGCAAACACAGAATAAACTTTCTGTAGAATATCCATTATGGTAGCCTTTCAGTAAAATGACCTCCCTGTGGCTCAGACGGTAAAGCATCTGCCTACAATGCAGGAGACCCAGGTTCAATCCCTGGGTTGGGAAGATCTCCTGGAGAAGGAAATGGCAACCCACTCCAGTACTCTTGCCTGGAAAATCCCATGGATGGAGGAGCCTGGTAGGCTACAGTCCATGGGGTCGCAAAGAGTCAGACACAACTAAGCGACTTCACTTTCCTTTTCAGTAAAATAGGAAAACCAATCTAAAGACACAAAATAAGTGGATGCTTAAGTAAGCTAGAGGATATTAGTTCAGCAGAATATTATCTGGACATGGAAAGGATATAAAGCTTACTAGGGAAAAATAGGGTATTTCTATAGGATATAAGTACAAGATAGAAGATAGCATATAAAATATGATTACAGCCACTAAGGCCAAAAGAGACAATAGTGTCAATGAGTCATTATTTCTAGATAGTTGGACTATAGAACATATTATTTCTTCCTTTTATTTTCTACATTTTCCAAGTATCTGTGGGGCATATATCACTTTTATAGTGAAAAATCATATTAAACATTTCTTCCATTAGGAAAATGTTCAAACATACAGGGAGACTGAGAGAATTAAAAATTCTTATTCCTTAAAAGCTAAAAAAATTAAGAATTTGTACAGGGAGCACTTAAATACCTATAACCTGGAGTCCACAGTGAACAGTTACTGTCCATGCTTTGTCATATATGAATCATCCCACTGGTCAGACATCAATCCATTTCATTACACTGAAGTATTTCAAAGTAAATTACAGACTTCAGTACACTAAACCCCTAAACATATTATGAGCTACAGTTAAAATTATTTTCTTTTCAGGTAAAAGTTACATAAAATAAAATGCACCAATCTTAAGGGTGCCATTCTGTGAGCTTTGATAATGCACAAAGCTGTGTGACACGAGCCACCTCATCGACATTCTCATGACCCCAGGAAGTTCCTTCTGTCCCTTCTTAGTCAGTCTCATTCCCTGTAAAAGGCAACCACATTTCTGATATTTTTCCCTCTCACATTAATTTTTGCCTCCCTTTTAACTTCATATAAATTAAATCTCACAACATGTGTCTTTTTATGTAAGGTTTCTCTCACTTGCATAATGTTTTTGAGATTTATCCAAGATAATCTGTTATGTCAGTAATTTGTTGCTTTTTATTAATAGCATTCCAAAGTATAAATATGCCATAACTTATTTATTCAGGCTCTTATTAATCAGCACTTCCACTATTTCCAATTTTTGATCATTGGGAATAAAACTACTAGATCTTCTATACATCTTTTTGTGAATGCACATTTTATTTCTCTTAGTAAATGTACAGGAATTGAATCAATGGGCTATTTTATAAATTTAGAACTTTCCCCCAAATTCTACCATTTTACACTCCCACCATCAGTGTATGAGAATCCCTGTTGTTCCAAATCTATGACAACATTTAACATTGTCAGTTTTAGTTTTAAAATATTGGATTTTCTGAGCTATATGTGGTAGTATATCATGCTTTATAATGTGCATTTCCATGATGACAAATTACATTCAGCATTTTTTTCTGCTGCTTATTAGGCACTTTACCTTCCTTTGTGAAGTGTCTGTTCAAATAATTTACCTATGCAGGTCTTTTTATTATTGAACTTTAGGAGTTCTCTATATATTCTAGTGTCAGTATTTTGCCAATATATTTATTTTGCAAATCTTTTCTCCCTGTCTGTAGTCTGCCTATTTATTTTCTGAGTGGGGTCTTATGAAAGCAAAAGTTGTAAATTTTGAGGAGTCCTAATTCATCCACTGTTTCTTTTGTGGTTATTGCTTTCTGTGTCATAAGGAACAATCACCTACCCTCAGCTAGTGAAAACATTAACCTTTATTTTCTTCTAGAACTGTAGCTTTCAGTTCATTACCTATGAGCCACATGAATCTATTTAAATATAAATTCATAAAAAATTAATAAAAATTTGAATTCATTTCCTAAGTTTCCACATTTCAAATACTCAATAATATGACTTGCAGCTACCTTCCTGGACAGCAGATCCAGGCCACTTCTAACACTGCAGAAAGTTCTACTGAACAGCCCTATTCTAGAAGCTTTACAGCTCTAGCTTTATATAGCAGCCCTGTCTATACTCCATGTTGAATTAATTTTCACATGATATGAGTAAGGGGTCAAGTTTCATCATTTGTTTCACATAGATGTCCAGTTGTTCTAGCACCATTTATAGAAAAGACTTTTGTTACCCAAGTTGTTTGCTCTGGTGATTTGCTGAAAATCAAGAGACCAAAATATGTGGGTCTAATACTGGGCTATTGTGTTCTATTATCTATCAGTCCATCTTCATTTTAGTAAAATAACTGATAAATGTAGCTGTATACTATGTCTTAAAGCCAGGTATATTACACACTCCAATTTTGTTAGATGTTTTCAAGATTGCTCTATTCTAAGGCCTTTTATATTCAGAGCCCTTTCCATACAGTTTCGAATTAGACTGTCAACTTTTTCCAAAAAAAAAAAAACCCAAAAAACTACTCAAATTATCTAGATCTGAATAAAATTGTATTTCAGTTTAGTGAGGACTGAGGTCTTAATAACATAAATAGTTTAATTCATAATTATGTATACTGCATGATATAGGTTTTTAGTTTATCACAGCAATATCTTGAATGACCACTACACAGATATTACATGTCTTTTATGCATTTTTGTTCCTAAATATTTTTGTTAGAAGCCTGTCTGAGTGCTAGGCTAAGACCTCCTTGAAGGCAACAATTTATTTCTTATCTCAATTCTCCAATCATATTCTGGCACATTACACTCACATCTACTTGCTGAATGGCTAAGTGGAATGAGTGAGTAGCATATATTCAGTTGCCAGATAAACTAGTTTCACAGTGATAACTTTTCTTTTGGCCATGCTGCATCTTTGCTGCTGCCTGCAGGTTCTTCTCTAGTTGCAGCAAGTAGGGGCTACTCTCTAGTTTCTGGTGCCCGGGCTTCTCATTGCCGGGCTTCTTTTGTTATGGAGCATGGGCTCTAGGCATGCAGGCTTCAGTAGTTGTGGTGCATGGATTTAGTTGCTCTGTAGCACGTAGAATTTTCCCGGACTGGGATCGAACCCAAGTACCCTGCATTGGCAGGTGGATTCTTAATCACTGGACCATAAGAGAAGTCTTCACACTAACTTTTAACAATGCTATAAAAAAACTATGAAATTCATGAAAGTAATTTCTTCCTACAAAGGAATAATGCTAAAAAAAAGGGGGGGGGTGCTGTATCAAAATTTACCTTCTCAGCTTTTCCTTGCTTGAATGAAGAAGAGAAATCTTTTTTCTTTTCTCAAAATTTGACAATGGAGTCTTTAAATCAAGTCCAATGTCATTTCTTAGAGATTCAGAGCTAGAAACAAGAAAAAAAAATTGTACCATATATTTAAAAGGAAAATTATGAGGCAATTGTAAAATAATCACCAATACACTAGTCAAAGGATGCTTCTCTAAATCCCTAGCTTTATACAATGGTGCAGTAATTATCATTTTACCTCATGTAACTGGTACAGAATATTTTATTTCAGAAGAATTTATTATCAAGATTATCATAAATTCAATCCAAAATTCTAAGATACTGATAAATAACAGACACAAACAGTACTAAAATATTCTAACCTCACTGATTATAAGTATTCCAAATTACATGACTGTATTAAAGGTGCATTACAGGAAAACAGTACAGAGGAGGAGAAGGCCAAGATACATTATTCCAGCTTGATCAGCAACTGGGTGCAGTTTCCCTCCATGTAAAAATGCGTCATTTAATGGATATTTTCTGGCTCTACTATTTTTCTAGATTTGATTTTAATTGATTTAAAAATATATTTCCCTAAGAAACTTACAAATTAACATTATCTTCTTCATTTGAAGATAAATAAATGACTTTCAAATGACTTCATTTGAAAATTTACTTTTATTTATACTAGTAAGATAGTGAGGAAAAACAAAGATACAAGATGAGGAGAGCTCAAAAAGCAGTTTTAAGTAACACAAGAAAATCACAAAGCCTTCCAAAACCCTTCCCAACCTCAACTCCCAGAAAAAAGTTTAACACAGAAAATTTCTTTGAGGTTAAAATCTTAAGTAAGATAAAGAAAGCTGTTGTTAAATCTGCACTATTGAAGTGAGTGCATCCCTGGTTTAACCACACTTACTGGGTGCCAAGTCTCCTCTTTGTACAAAATAGTAGATGGTCACATTCTACAAATTCTGGAAGTGACTCAAAATTCTTACTGCCATCACCCAAATCCTCAGCACTTCTGTCCATTCTTTATAGTCAAATGCTCTATTTAAAAATCGCCTTGGAAATCAGCTTCAAGTGAAACAAATTAACGAATATAGAATGTTTACAAGCACTCAATGTTAGAACTGAAAGGGTTTAAATGGCCCTCAGTTCAATGGCCTATCCTCTGCAGGTTTGAAGGCTAGTTCTAATATCCCAGAGGGACACAGACAGACTGTCTTTAAAGGCTCATTTTCAATAAACAGGGGGATAGTTCAGGAAAGACATTGGGGAAAAGCTTAGCGGCAGATGGATAACAGCTCAGGATTCCATTGTTTTCAAAGTCTGAACATCACTGCTTTTATATAACCCAGTCTCTACTTGAAGGTGTCCAGTGATGGGAGTGGGTAGTCTATCCCTTCTCCCGTGGATCTTCCTGACCCAGGATCTCCTGCATTGCAGGCAGATTCTTTACTAACTGAGCTATCAGGGAACCTGATGGGTAACTTACTACCTGACAATTCAACCTGCTCCCCTGTGGCTGTGGAGTGCTTCCTTATACTGAGATGGATACTTCTTTAATATGTACCCTCAGGGCAGCTCAGGATTCTGAAATACAGAACAAGCTGTATCCTTCTTCCACAAAACAGATACTTTCTTTTGCATCACCCCCAGCACTGGAGCTGCTGTTCCACAATCAATAAGTCCTCCAGAAATGTTTTTTAATGAAATATACACAGTAAAAATTGCTATTAACATACACAGTAAAAATTGCTATTAGGAAAAAGTTAAGGAAAAAAAAAAAACTAACCAAGCAAATACATCAGTAGAAAAATATCCCAGGTGTTCACTGTAGGACTTTGGCAGAGGCAACTCAGGTTCTTCAGGCTTCACAGAAATTTCATTCTTAACTGCAAGTTTTAAAAAAGGAACCATTTTAGTTATAAAATTACTGGTGAGGATGATGTCAATCACACATGCAAGCTCTAATCAAAAACAGTTGTTGTGTTTCACTCAATAGATTTTACAAAGCAGTGCTTTTAAAATAAAAAAGTAATTTATAGATTTCAGCCTGTGAAGCATGGAACAACTCGTGTAAGAAAGCAAAATTACAACACTACATACAATTTACTCCGCAGCAGCCTCCTTTAACCAGATTCTACTAATTAGTGATAGGTGTACTTAAAATGCATTCAACTGAGCTTATTTCTTATTTACAGGTAAATGTCAGAGGCAGAAAATGCATATGAGTCTTCAGTAAGTGGCTGCATTGTCAAAGCATCTGATGGTTGTGTTGTTTTTTGGTTTGGGGGTTGTTCTTTTTTTTGCTGTTTTGCGGCTGCCCATCCTCAGAGCAGAGCTGAGATGACTGGTGAGATGTGGTTATGACCAACAGGAATGTGCTAGACAAGTGGAGATGAGCAGCTGTTCTATTTCCAATGAGAACCAAAACTAAAAGAAATTACAAAAGGACCTTGGTCCAGAAGAGTTACCATTTCTCTCCCAGGAAGAACTCTGACACTTGCAGTGGCTGGGAGACATTAGAATGCTACAAAACAGACTCACTCATCTTCCCTCCATAATGAAGAACATTTTAAAAAAATGAGAGGTCACGATCCCAAAAGTGTCTTCCAGGTCCATTTGAAGAAAAATACCTTAATTTAAACAGATTCCTGCATGTAACCCAGACTTTGAAAAACCATAAATAGTCACTGATCAACAATGATTCCAGTAGAATTTAATTTCACAAATTGGAGTCTGCCCTTTTACAAGCCATATTAAAACTAATTTAATTATCTTAAGTGTTTAGATGCTGGCAATACACATAATACAGTATAGGTGAGGAGTTTAGAAATATAAGGTCTCATTGAAGCACTGACACCAATTATCTGTATATAAAAATCTAACCCCCCCAAAAAAAAGTAACACACAATAAAAATCTAAAACAGAAAGGATAATCACTCTATTAAAGAAGTAAAATAATTTATATACAAGTGTTCACCAAAGCACAAGACTCAAGGTTAACGGTGCTGGCTTTTACATAATCACACAATGACAAAGCATGAATAAGTCCATTTAAATGACTAAGGAATGATGGTAGCAGCTACTAAAACAAATGACAAACAAAAAAAATACCCTGTGCTTAACTACAACACTGCATTTGTCCTTATGCAACACATTTTAAACCTTTGAAGACAAACTTTCTCCACAGGTAGAGTACATATGGTTCCCTTTATTTTATTCACACTTGTTTTCTTCAGTTCTGTTTAGTTCAGTGGTGTCTGACTCTTTGCGATCCCATGGACTGCAGCATGCCAGGCTTCCCTGTCCATCACCAACTCCCAGAGCTTGCTCAAACTCATGTCCATTGAGTCAGTGATGCCATCCAACCATTTCATCCTCTGTCGTCCCTTCTCCTCCTGCCTTCAATCTTTCCCAGCATCAGGGTCTTTTCTAGTGAGTCAGTTCTTTACATCAGGTGGCCAAAGTACTGGAGTTTCAGCATTAGTCCTTCCAATGGATACTCAGGACTGATTCCCTTTATGATTGACTGGTTGGAACTCCTTGCAGTCCAAGGGACTCTCAAGAGTCTTCTCCAACATCACAATTCAAAAGCATCAATTCTTTGGCACTCAGCCTTCTTTATAGTCTAACTCTCACATCCATACATGACTACTGGAAAAATCCATAGCTTTGACCAGATGGACCTTTGTTGGCAAAGTAATGTCTCTGCTTTTTAATATGCTATTTAGGTTGGTCATAGCTTTTCTTCCAAGGAGCAGGTGTCTTTTAATTTCATGGCTGCAGTCACCATCTGCAGTGATTTTGGAGTCCCCCAAAAGAAAGTCCTATTTCTATTGTTTCCCCATCTATCTGCCATAAAGTGATGGGACCAGATGTCATGGTCTTCGTTTTTTGAATGTTGACTTTTAAAGTCAACTTTTTCACTCTCCTCTTTCACTTTCATCAAGAGGCTCTTCAGTTCTTCTTCACTTTCTGCCATGAGGGTGGTATAATCTGCATATCTAAGGTTATTGATATTTCTCCCTGGCAATCCTGATTCCAGCTTGTGCTTCATCCAGCCTGGCATCTTGCATGATGTACTCTGCATAGAGTTAAATAAGCAGGGTGACAATATACAGCCTTGATGTACTCCTTTCCCAATTTGGAACCAGTCTGTTGTTCCATGTCCGGTTCTAATGTTGCTTCTTGACCTGCATACAGGTTTCTCAGGAGGCAGGTAAGGTGGTCTGGTATTCCCATCTCTTTCAGAATTTTCCATAGTTTGTGTGATCCACACAGTCAAAGGTTTTGGTGTAGTCAATGAAGCCGAAGTAGATGTTTTTCTGGAATTGTCTTGCTTTTTCTATGATCCAACAGATGTTGGCAATTTGATCTCTGGTTCCTCTGCCTTTTCTAAATCCAGCTTGAACATCTGGAAGTTCTCGGTTCACATACTATTGAAGCCTTGCTTGGAGAATTTTGAGCATTACTTTGCTAGCATGTGAGATGAGTGCAATTGTGTGTAGTTTGAATATTCTTTGGCATTGTCTTTCTTTGGGATTGGAATGAAAACTGACCTTTTCCAGTCCTGTGGCCACTGCTGAGTTTTCCAAATTTGCTGGCATATTGAGTGCAGCACTTTCACAGCAT
Source organism: Odocoileus virginianus (assembly GCF_023699985.2). Taxonomy (NCBI): domain Eukaryota; kingdom Metazoa; phylum Chordata; class Mammalia; order Artiodactyla; family Cervidae; genus Odocoileus; species Odocoileus virginianus. Next base: position 237,014 of record NW_027224297.1, on the reverse strand, counting down.
CATCTTTTAGGATTTGAAATAGCTCAGCTGGAAATTCCATCACCTCCACTAGCTTTGTTCATAGTGATGCTTCCTAAGGCCCACTTGACTTTGCACTCCAGGATGTCTGACTCTAGGTGAGTGATCACACCACTGTGGTTATCTGGGTCATGAAGGTCTTTTTTGTATAGTTTTCTGTGTATTCTTACCATTTCTTCTTAATACATTCTACTTCTGTTAGGTCCACACCATTTCTGTCCTTTATTGTACCCATCTTTGCATGAAATATTCCCTTGGTATCTCTAATTTTCTTGAAGAGATCTCTAACCTTTCTCATTCTATTGTTTTCCTCTATTTCTTCACATTGATCACTTAGGAAGGCTTTCTTATCTCTCCTTGCTATTCTTTGGAACTCTGCATTTAGATGGGTGTATCTTTTCTTTTCTCCTTTGCCTTTCACTTCCCTTCTTTTTCCAGCTATTTGTAAGGCCTCCTCAGACAACCATTTTGCTTTTTTGCATTTCTTTTTCTTGGGGATGATCTTGATCACTGCCTCCTGTACAATGTTACAAACCTCCATCCATAGTTCTTCAGGCACTCTGTTTATCAGATCTAATCCCTTGAATCTATTTGTCACTTCCACTGTATAATCGTAAGGGATTTGATTTAGGTCATACCTGAATGGTCTAGTGGTTTTCCCTACTTTCTTCAATTTAAGTCTGAATTTTGCAATAAGAGTTCATGAACTGAGCCACACTCAGCTCGTAGTCTTCTTTTTGCTGACTATATAGAGCATCTTCACCTTCAGCTGCAAAGGATATAATCAGTCTGATTTTGCTATTTACCATCTGTGATGCCCATGTGTAGTGTTGCCTCTTGTGTGTTGTTTTCTTCAGACTATGATAAACAAGGACTACATGTCCTTATAATATAGAGAATGCAGTTAGTCCTCAACATATAAAAGGCATCAGTGGAAAACCAAATGTATAAATACAGTTCTCATAGAATTTTAATTAGAATTTTTCAAACCTTTGGAAACTTGTTTTCCACTCACCAGTATGTGAGAAATATGTTTTCCAGTATTTCAACACAACACTCATTTTTTCCATTGTTAGTGGTTCGGTTAAAGCAATATCAGCTCCATGTCCTGAAACACAACCTAAGAATCTTTGTGTTAAATACTGACCTTATGATTTCTACTTGGATAAAAAAACAAATAATATACCCAACAGGCACATACCTTTAAAATTCTCAGGGATTATAAAAACAAACAGCAAATGTGTATTTTTTTTCTTACCAAATCTGAAAGGGAAAAAAGAAGCTTAAAATGAAGCAAAATCATCATTAAAAAACTTGGGATTCATACATTTAGCTTATTAGGAAGTAACTACACTAGCGTGATTTTCGTTATTTCATTAGAATTTAAAACGGTGATGTTAATATGGAAATTTACTGACAGCAGTGTCTTTAATCATTGAGGGAAAAGACTGCTGTTGTTCAGTTGCAAAGTCATGTCTGACTCTGCTACCCTATGGGCTGTAGCTTGCCAAGCTCCTCTGTCCATGGGACCTTCCAGGCAAGAATACTGGAGTGAGTTGCCATTTTCTTCTCCAGGGGATCTCTCTGACCCAGGGATCAAACCCGTCTCCTGCATCTCCTGTACTGCAGGTGGATTCTTACCTCTGAGCCACCAGGGATGCTCTAGGGATAAGAAGGATTTTTTCCTTTTTTTCAATTTACAAGAGAAGATGTTGCATTTTGATTTCACACAATTGCACAAAGAGGGTTCTGCAGTGTGTGGCTGAGGTGGACAGTACAGTTACAGATTACTTGAAAAATACAAGGGAAGGGGATATTCTGAAACTCATGCTTGCTCTGTTGAAAGTTTTATATATAATAGATGCTTTAGCTTCTCTGTTTCCTTTTAATCAGCAAGAAAATCCAAATTCTGAATCATCAGTCAAAACCCTGGCTTCTCTGAGCAGGAGTTCACTCTGTTAATAAGAATAGTCTTTTTACAGTTCATTTCTATAGCAACCACTAATGCCAGCTGTTTAAAACTGGGCAAGGGGTAAGTGAGAAAGAGGTGATTTTTTAAAAATAAACCTTTAACTTTAAAATAATTTTACATTTACAGAAAAAAAAATGAAAACAGTAGATTTTCCATATACCCCAAACCCAATTTCCTATACTGCATACACCTTGCATTAATTTAGAAAATTTCTTACAATTAATGAGCCAACATCAGTACATTATTATTAATTTAAGCTCATTCTTTATTCCAATTTCATTTTCCTAATGTACTTTTTTTCCTATGCCAGGATTCTATCCAGGATCCTACATTACATTTAGTGATTAGGCTCTCTTAGGCTACTCTGCACTGTGACATTCTTGCTGACTTTTGTTTTTGATGATCTGGATATTTTTGAGAATACGGCTCAGGTATTTGAAAATATGGCTCATGTATTAGGTAGAATATAAGATGGACTACTTTTATTCTCACTTTAAAAAAAATGAGCCTAAACCTTACCCAGATTCTTGATCTAACTACAAGTTTACACAACATTTAAAAAAAGAGGATTATTTTTTAAGATGCTATGGGGATGAAATTGGAATGTGGGAAATTTATAAGACAAATGGCCCCTTTATAAAACACATAAAGAAAAGATAAAAAGAAAAAAATCAAAAGGAAAGGAAAATTGAATCTTCGTTTGTATAAAACTCACAGCTTAAAAAAGAAATCATAAGATAAACAAGAGAAATTTGAACATCAACTGGATTTTTGACAATACTAAAGAATTGTTATTAATTTTTTAGGTGTGATTATTAGTATTGCTTTTTAAAGATTCCTTATCTTAGACAGGTACTTATTTAAGTTCTCATGGATAAAAGGAAATGATGTCTTAGATTTGCTTTAAAATAATCCACCTTGCCTTTAAAATAACCTACCAGTGAGCAGGGATGGGAGGCTGGAGAAGGAGGTGTGGGAGAGGGTAGGTATGAAACAAGATTGGCTATATATTGATAACTATTAATATTATGGGCACTTGGAAGTTCATTGTACTTTTCTCTCTAATACACTTGAAGATTTCCAACATGATTTTTTTTTAATTGTGGCATTATTGTTAACTACACTTAGGAATTCAGTAAGGTGGAATTCTGATATTTTGGTGGACACTGAGCATTGACATTAGCTAAAAGAAAATGATTTTCCATGGAGAATAATACTGTGAACCTGACTTTAAAGAGAACAGCTAAAACTGCTGAAGACAAACTATTCTTAAATATGTAAAGCATCATTTATTAGTATATGGTCATATATATGGTTATTATTTATTCCTTAAAACAAGACCTGGAAGATCCCCCACTGAACAATATTTCGTCATCTTATAACTGCATTTGAAAGTAAATATACTCTATTCTACACTCCAAATTACATTACACACAGTATACAGATCTGAGCCATACATACTGAGAACCTACTGTGTGCCAGATTCTCTGCTGGCTCTGGGGGATACCATGAACAAACAGAAAGACCAGTCCCTGTCCTCGTGGAGTCAACACGTTTTTGGGGAGGACAGACACTGAGCAAATGCCTGTAGTTGAGTAATTCAGTGGCAACTCTGCGCCTAGTGCTGCAAAGGAAAGCCGTGGGGTCTGAGGGGAGCACGGCCTGGGCAGAAACCTGCTCTGCAGCTCCAGGCGGAGGCACCCCAGCTGGCTAGGAGGAGCCACAGGACAGGCAGGGGCTGTGGGAGGGTGGGAAGCAGACGAGCAGCCAAGTGCATTCTGGACAGGGAACAGCAGATGTACAACGAGTGCAACGAGCAGGTGAATTCCAGAAAGTAAAAGAAGCCCAGGATGGCTCTAATACAGAGTTTCTGAAGGACAGACACTTAAGACAAGACTAGACAGGGAGGCAGGGCTGGAGTCTGATTACAGTACGCCTTTTAGGCCAAGTAAAAGAGGCAGTATTTCATTAAAATGAGCAATAAATAAATACAATAAGATGGACAATGGAAACTGTTAAGCTTGGGAGTAACATGATTCTCTTTGCATTTTTGGGAGACCACTCTGCCTACAACAGGGAGAGCTGACAGAAGGTGGCAGAGAATACATCTGAGAGACCACAGTGTAAGCTATCCAGGCAAGAGCTGACAGAGAAAAAACTACTGAGACATACTAAGAACTTTCTTTAAATGACTCACGATATTTACTAAGTCAATTATGTCAAACAAGCAGGATATTGCTAAAATGTGACAATCACTCAACTGAGATGTATTCAGGGTTGATTCCTTGCTATGAATTCTGAAAGAGAATGTGGACAGAATGAGATGAGAGGAAAGAAAGGAAAGAAGAGAGGAAACCTCATATGCTTTCTATGAGGCAATGAGAAGCTCAGGAAGTTGTTCTACGGTCAAAATACGCAATAGTGGGAGGGAGGGTAGAATCTGACCACAGACTGACGTGACAGTAAGAAAGGCCCATTAGCACACGGGCGGCGGGGGTGTGGCGTGGATGGTGGGGGTAGTGAGGAGAGAATAACCCCTGCCATGATGTAAGCTTTTCATATCTATTTTGTAAGTGATGAAAAAGTGTAGAGCATACCAAGTGTATGGATAACAGGATGAGATGGGAGGCACAAATGGACTGAACAGATAGAAACTGAGTGGGTAGTTTAGTCCAACTTTTGAAATAAAAAATACTTTCCAGATTAATGAAAAAATACATCATTGTAAGTTAAAATATTCTAGAATTAGAGAAGTTTTAAAAAACAGATTCTCTTCTTTTAGAAATAATCCTGTTTCTACTTTTCAATTGATTTTACTGACCAGAAAACAGGTTAGATTTGGATATATGGATTTTTATACCCTGATGAATTTCAAGCTTTACAGAGTTGGAATTCCTGGATTTTTGTCAAGAGAACAGAATCAATTACCAACCCAAACACTTCCCCTGCCGGTGGAGCCCTAATTGTACAGGAACCTCAGCAATCAATAGAGTTCCCAGAATCCAACACTCTGGTCCACAGATCAGCTTCTCAATCACATTCTGTACAAATCAATAAGCTGAAAGAGTTTCTAGTTTCCAGGGTCACCAAAAAAGGTCCTCTTTCCACTAAATGAATGTTCCTTAAAGCAAAACTAAGCAACACCAAAATACAACAAAAATCTCCTTCCTCCACCCCAATTGAAACCACTTCTTTCACTTACCAAAGCCAAATTGCAGGTTCTGAGACCTTATGAACACCTTCTCAGTTGAGGTCTCCTGAGATTTAAAAAATCTGCAGCTTGCTGGGGGATAATTTATTTCCCCTCATGTTTCACCACAGAGAAGGCAATGGCAACCCACTCCCGGTCCTCTTGCCTGGAGAATCCCATTGGGGATAGAGGAGCCTGGTGGGCTGCAGTCCATGGGGTCGTGAAGAGTTGGATAGGACTGAGTGATTTCCCTTTCACTTTTCACTTTCATGCACTGGAGAAGGAAATGGCAACCCACTCCAGTATGCTTGTCTGGAGAATCCCAGGGGCGGAGGAGCCTGGTGGGCTGCCATCTATGGGGTCGCACAGAATCAGACACGACTGATGCGACTTAGCAGCAGCAGCAGCATGTTTCACCATATACACTGCTTAAATGACATGACGGTTCCTCCATACACAAGACTGGGTATTGATGTTCTAGTGTCCATACCTACACATCCATCTCCAGCACCCTCTGGAACTGGAGGCTGCTATAAGCTCACACTGCAGCAGTGCCCACCCCCAGCCTGGTCCCCATCCCCAAGTACAGTACCTGGTAGCTGGAACAAAAAAATAAAAAGATCATACAAAGGTGTTTTGAGCTGAGTTATACACTCTGATGATCAAAGAACCTCAGAAAAACCCAGCTGGCTTCTGAAATCTGTCATCTAACAGGAGAACCAAAAGGGTTCTTATAAGTCCATATGAAGCCAGGGGACATTTTAAAATGCACTTCCTTTATAGCACAAGGATTTCAAAAGACAAAAGCCAGTGTCATTTTTGAGGAGCAGCCTCCCTGAGTACTGTTTCCATTATGCTGCCTGTTTCCATTATGGGCCCAATGCAATCAAATTAACCCAGCATAGTCTAGTTTGGTCTTTGTAACAAGTAATGTCCTTTATTAATTAATTAAAACAACAACCATTTTCAGTGAGAAAATTAAGAGTTTTTCTATAAATATGAAAACTGTGAGTTTACTTGCTACTAATAGGGCTCCTGCAATAACATGCAATGATTTCTTCCAGTCAATAGTGAAGGCTGCTGTGCCCTGCTCACAGTGTGCTTTTTGTCAGAAGAATTTCTGCTGCAACCCTAAGTCAGGTTCACCAGATGATGTGATGCTAGAAACAATAAACATCTAGAATGTTCCTCAGTTCTTATTTATAGAATAAAGCTTTTAGAAAAACTACTTAGGTGTTTTGCTGTTATAGTGTTTAGTGTCAAGAATTCAGGTCATGCAGACTGGCTAATCGGATTTTCTGAGCAGCACTGTCAAGTCAAGGATGTCCTGGAATTTGGGGACATAACCTGTAAGGCCCCTGTGGCTCATGAGATTGGGTTTTCTTAATGAAGTAATAAGTTAACTGATCAGACAACTGGATCTACATGGGAAAAAGTGAAATCAGAATCAAACTTGATTTGCTGACTGAGCAGATGGAAGCACATTTTGTGTTCCCTCCCCATCGCTGTACTGCTCTGAGCTCATGAGAATCACAGAGTTTGAAGGACCTCAGAGAAAGTTCATGGACTAGAAAGTCACAATGCCAAACAGGATGCAAACACAGTGGACGAATCTGTAACATACTCTGATGTTCTATACTGGTCTTTGTAAGACAGAGTGTCTGGATGCATCTGAATTACCAAGTGTCTGCCTTTTGAATTTGGCTCAGTTTTGAGAACTGACCTGCACCAAGGGTCAAACACTCCTGAAATTCTGGAACCAAGAATATGAATCTTGAGATCATCTTAAAATACTTTACCATTCCGTGGTAGTTCATCTGGCTCATTAAGAATATATTCATGAAATGACATCAAAATCAAAAAGAATAACTAAAGAGCCTCTTGATGAAAGAGGAGAGTGAAAAAGTTGACTTAAAACTCAACATTCAGAAAACTAAGATTGTGGCATCCAGTCGCATCACTTTATGGCAAACAGATGGGAAAACAATGCAAACAGTGACAGAATTTATTACTGGGGGGCTCCAAAATCACTGCAGATGGTGACTGTAGCCATGAAATTAAAAGACGCTTGTTCCTTGGAAGAAAAGCTATGACCAACCTAGACAGAATATTAAAAAGCAGAGACATTACTTTGCCAACAAAGGTCTGTCTAGTTAAAGCTATGGTTTTTCCAGTAGTAATGTATGGATGTGAGAGTTGAACTATAAAGAAAGCTGAGCGCTGAAGAATTGATGCTTTTGAACTGTGGTGTTTGAGAAGACTCTTGAGAATCCCTTGGACTGCAAGGAGATCCAACCAGTCCATCCTAAAGGAGATCAGTCCTGAATATTCACTGGAAGGACTGATGCTGAAGCTGAAGCTCTCGTACTTTGGCCACCTGATGTGAAGAGCTGACTCACTGGAAAAGACCCTGATGCTGGGAAAGACTGAAGGCAGGAGGAGAAGGGGATGGCAGAGGATGAGATGATTGGATGGCATCACCGACTCAATGAACATGAGTTTGAGCAAGCTCCAGCAGCTGGTGATGGACGGGGAGGCCTGGTGTATTGCAGTCCATGGGGTTGCAAAGAGTAAGACATGACTGACTGAACTGAACTCAACTAGGAATGTCAACCTATAATTGAGACATGCCATCATTCTTGAGGATGTCAGGGTATAAAGTACTATTATTTTTATGAATATTTAAAACTGTTTCATGATTAGTCCCAGACCAAAACCATAGTTCTTCTGCAAGAGTAAATTTTAAAATCTTTTTAATGAGCTTGCTTGCATTTTATCCTAAAAGAAGTTTATATAGCTAACAGAGTACATTCACTCTTATTTTCAATAGAAATCGACATGCACTATAGATACAAATACACTTGTGATCACGCGCTCTGAGAATAAACATGGGCCAGTTTCACTCTATAGTAAGTTCTTTACTTACTGACAGGGCACGTAAGTGCCCAAAGAGAGAAAAGTAAGGTAAATACTTCTATATTTTCCTGAACCTATCCAGATTTTGAGATATAATAGAACAACGACAAAGTTCTAAGGGGAAAAATCCAAAATACAGCATAAAAAAGCTAAGCTGAAACCCTTTATCTTGGCTTAGTCATTTAATGTTAGCCTAAAACTCATGAGATAAAGTGTTCTAGGAAAGATAAAGATTTAATGCCTTATAAATGGGGCAAGGTGTTCATGAGACTCATTATCCTAAGAAAATGTATAGCTTCAAAATATAAACATGGTCCTAAGGGTATCAATAAGTCATAAAGTCATAACAGTTCTGAGGACAAGAACGGGAATTTCAGAGACATTTCCAGCTGTTGAGGTCAGTATCAGGAAACACAAAGCTTCCACAAAGAAACCTTGGTCCCTTTTTCAAAGAGGAACACGAAAGTTAGGACTCATGGTCCTTCTGAGGTATGCTCACCCACCCATACCTAGAGCAAAGTATGGGATATCTAGTATTAGTCAATACCTAAACTGAATATTAAGAATAACATAATGAGACCAAAAAAAAAAAAAAAGAGAGAGAGAGAGAGACCAAATGTAAGTGTACTCGACAAATTATCTATTTTTTTTTTTCTTTTCAAACAAATGACTTTACAGCAAAATAACCGAGCTATCATCTACATGTCTGTACAGTTAGTTCCTTTATCTGTCTTCTTCTCTCTGCTAACACATCTTAAGCTTTGCTATTCAGAGCAGAGAAAGAACCCACAGAGGGAAGGATCACACAGAGGCTCTCTCCTCTGTCCCTAAAGCTTTTAACAACTGTGACTAGACATAAAGCCTGTTCTTCAACATAACTTTAATCTTATCTGGTTCAAAATGTAGCCTCAATCATGCGCATACATGAGGCTTTTACCACATTTGGAGGAGCATGGCTAGACTCCGGCCCCTGGAATGAAGCGAGATCAGCCACCCGGCTGGTCCACTGCTCTTCCAGAACGATATGTTTAGTTTACAGTAAGTTTGGCATTTATGGGATCTCAGAGGTGTAAACAGCCAGATCATTACAGACTTTTAGAAGAAAGAACGTGAAGGGAAGAATAAAGAATTCTAGTCTGAGCTGTGTGAACAGAAGCCATGTGGTCTCATGCAAGCCACTTCAGCCTCAGGTTTCTTATCTGCCGAGTAGGAGTGATGAAGCCCTGCCCTCATAAAGCTGTTGTAAATTCTTTAAAATGCTATATAAGTGAGATATTACTATGTACCTTCAGTGAGAGGTACTCTATATTTAGGAGACGTTTTGAAAAGATGTACTAGCAAAATAGGCATATCTTCAGAAAGAAGATTGTACACAACATGTTTTGGAAGTGAAATCCTCTTTGAGGTAATTTGCCTGGTTTGTTTAGTTCATATTCTGAGTAGAAAGCCAATGAAATTCATAAGACCAAAAGTTCCAAGAAACCCCAGGAGCAGGATCTGTCTTCTGTCTTGTCTTTAACAAGTAACCAGTGGCTCTGGCTTTTTCCCAGTCCCATCTTTCTTTTCTCCTAATGTAATATTCTTGCTCCTTTTTATTCTGGGATTACAGTATTGCTCTGAACTTTCTTCTTTGGTCTAGAAAGACCTCTCCTATAATGATGAGAAGTCCTTAAACATATATCAATATTATTTGCAATTACACTTCATCGAGTCTTCTCACAGAAGGGAAACACATTCAATCTCACCTAACCCTATTTAAAAACATCCTAAATGACTCAAAATCATATATAATCAGGCAAGGAAGAACCTAACTCTTCACCTCTAGACCCCAGATCTCCAGAGTGAAGCGGGTCAAACAGAAGCAGAACGTCTATGGACCTGCTGGATGAAACAAGAGTAACGGAATCGGTATTGACTTGGACTCAGGGGATACAGAGAACCTCATGGCTCTTTCACATTGGGAAATTTCTTGAAAGAGACACCTTCAGCCCACAGCCATCATGACCCAGAGTGCTCACCTGCTTTAGTAGCTGCTATAACAATTAATGAACTCTGCAAAGATATGCCATGCTAATGACATCGTTATTAAAACGGAATGCCTATTGAATTAAAGGAAGCATTATATACCAAATAAATTTCTATGACCAATTAATTCTTATACCCTTACCTATTACTTTTTAAGTTAAAATGACAATTCTTATAATAGTATGCCAAACTGGCCATAAAAACAAAGACATATAGAGAGATTTTGCCCTTGAAAATATCTCTCACCTTAAAAATTAAAGTAGAAGAGTATCATCTTCTATGGATTTTTATAGAAGCAACTTTTAATAAAAACTGTTCTAAAGATATAGAGTCAAGATTTTACCTGATTAATTTGACCACTTCCAGCTCCTCGACAGTTGGTGGAGAAGTCAGCTTCAGGAAAACCATGTCAAACGTGCAGTCATCCACAAGTGCTGCTGCCCTCTTCACATCACTAATGATGACGGTGACTTTTGCTATATTTGAAAATAATTTCTGTACAGTATCAGCCAGGTACTTAACTGTGACATCGCCCACTAATAAGAGGTCTATATTTGCCTGAAAGAAAAGGAAAAGAGCAGCCACACAATTAATGTCTAGGCATAGAGAATAACTCATCATGCATGAGAAAATAAATAAAGGTAACAAAGAAGTCATCATGTATGAGAAAATAAATAAAGGTTACAAACAGCCAATGACTGACTATTAAGCTGGACTGAATGGCCAACTATAAGCATACATCAAGGGCATCATATCCTTGGAACCTAGGTGTTGAACAGATTTGAAAGTCATGCTATTTTAAAAAGTTTTGCTCGCAAATACCATTCTACTGTGGTTGTCCTACAAGTCTCTTTCTCATCCTATTAACAATAGATAAGATTCTTTTTGTCCAGTTCTCCAATTGTCCACTCTACTGGTAAACCTGTTTATTAATGAGAGAAACCAGCTGGTGCCTTTCCCACATGATCTGTGTGTGTGTGTATTTGTGTATGTGTGTATATATGTGTACCCTACATCCAAGGAGCGGCAGCTGCGCAGGTGCAGGAGGGCCGAGAGGAGCTATTCCACGTTCAAGGTCAGGAGGGGGGGCCGTGAGGAGATGCCCCTCATCCAAGGCAAGAAGCAGCAGCTGTGCTTTGCTGGAGCAGCTGTGAAGAGATACCCACATCCAAGGGAAGAGAAACCCAAGTAAGACGGTAGGTGTTGCGAGAGGGTATCAGAGGGCAGACATACTGAAACCATAATCACAGAAAACTAGCCAATCTGATCACATGGACCACAGCCTTGTCTAACTCAATGAAACTAAGCCATGCCGTGTGGGGCCACCCAAGACAGCCGGGTCATGGTGGAGACGTCTGACAGAATGTGGTTCACTGGAGAAGGGAATGGCAAATCACTTCCATATTCTTGCCTTGAGAACCCCATGAACAGTATGAAAAGGCAAAAAGATAGGACACTGAAAGATGAACTCCCCAGGTTGGTAGGTGCCCAATATGCTATTGGAGATCAGTGGAGAAATAACTCCAGAAAGAATGAAGAGATGGAGCCAAAGCAAAAACAACACCCAGCTGTGGATGTGACTGGTGATAGAAGCAAGGTCCGATGCTGTAAAGAGCAATATTGCATAGGAACCTGGAATGTTAGGTCCATGAATCAAGACAAATTGGAAGTGGTCAAACAGGAGAATGCAAGAGTGAACGTCGACATTCTAGGAATCAGCAAACTGAAATGGACTGGAATGGGTGAATTTAACTGATGACCATTATATCTACTACAGTGGGCAGGAATCCCTTAGAAGAAATGGAGTAGCCATCATGGTCAACAAGAGAGTCTGAAATGCAGTACCTGGATGCAATCTCAAAAACGACAGAATGATCTCTGTTCCAAGGCAAACCGTTCAATATGAGAGTAATCCAAGCCTATGCCCCAACCAGTAACACTGAAGAAGCTTAAGTTGAATGGTTCTATGAAGACCTACAAGACCTTTTAGAACTAACACCCCCAAAAGATATCCTTTTCATTATAGGGGACTGGAATGCAAAAGTAGGAAATCAAGAAATACCTGGAGTAATGGGCAAATTTGGCCTTGGAGTACAGAATGAAGCAAGGCAAAGGCTCATAGAGATTTGCCAAGAGAATGCACCGGTCATAGCAAACACCCTCTTCCAACAACACAAGAGAAGACTCTATACATGGACATCACCAGATGGTCAACACCAAAATCAGATTGATTATATTCTTTGCAGCTAAAGATGGAGAAGCTCTATACAGTCAGCAAAAATAAGACTGGGAGCTGACTGTGGCTCAGATCATGAACTCCTTATTGCCAAATTCAGACTTAAATTGAAGAAAGTAGGGAAAACCACTAGACCATTCAAGTATGACCTAAATCAAATCCCTTATGATTATACAGTGGAAGTGAGAAATAGATTTAAGGGACTAGATCTGATAGACTGGAAGTGAGATATAGATTTAAGGGACTAGATCTGATAGACCGAGTGCCTGATGAACTATGGACGGAGGTTTGTGACACTGTACAGGAGACAGGGATCAAGCCCATCCCCATGGAAAAGAAATGCAAAAAAGCAAAATGGCTGTCTGAGGAGGCCTTACAAATAGCTGTGAAAAGAAGAGAAGCGAAAAGCAAAGGAGAAAAGGAAAGATATTCCCATTTGAATGCAGAGTTCCAAAGAACAGCAAGGAGAGATAAGAAAGCCTTCCTCAGCGATCAATGCAAAGAAATAGAGGAAAATAACAGAATGGGAAAGACTAGAGATCTCTTCAAGAAAATTAGAGATACCAAGGGAACACTTTAAGCAAAGATGGGCTCGATAAAGGACAGAAATGGTACAGACCTAACAGAAGCAGAAAATATTAAGAAGAGGTGGCAAGAATACACAGAAGAACTCTACAAAAAAGATCTTCACGACCCAGATAGTCACGATGGTGTGATGACTCACCTAGGGCCAGACATCCGGGAATGTGAAGTCAAGTGGGCTTTAGGAAGCACCACTATGAACAAAGCTAGTGGAGGTGATGGAATTTTAGTTGAGCTATTTCAAATCCTGAAAGATGATGCTGTGAAAGTGCTGCACTCAATATGCCAGCAAATGTGGGAAACTCAGCAGTGGCCACAGGACTGGAAAAGGTCAGTTTTCATTCCAATCCCAAAGAAAGACAATGCCAAAGAATGCTCAAACTACCACACAATTGCACTCATCTCACACACTAGTAAAGTAATGCTCAAAATTCTCCAAGCCAGGCTTCAGCAATACATGAACCATGAACTTCCAGATGTTCAAACTGGTTTTAGAAAAGACAGAGGAACCAGAGATCAAATTGCCAACATCCGCTGGATCATCGAAAAAGCAAGAGAGTTCCAGAAAAACATCTATTTCTGCTTTATTGACTATCAGCCAAAGCCTTTGACTGTGTGGATCACAACAAACTGTGGAAAATTCTTCAAGAGATGGGAATACCAGACCACCTGACCTGTCCCTTGAGAAATCTGTATTCAGGTCAGGAAGCAACAGTTAGAATTGGACATGGAACAACAGACTGGTTCCAAATAGGAAAAGGAGTACATCAAGGCTGTATATTGTCACTGTGCTTATTTAACTTACATGCAGAGTACATCATGAGAAACACTGGGCTGGATGAAGCACAAGCTGGAATCAAGATTGCCGGGATAAATGTGAATAATCTCAGATATGCAGATGACACGTCAACCCTTATGGCAGAAAGTGAAGAAGAACTAAAGAGCCTCTTGATGAAAGTGAAAGAGGAGAGTGAAAAAGTTGGCTTAAAGCTCAACATTCAGAAAACTAAGATCATGGCATCTGGTCCCATCACTTCATGGGAAATAGATGGGGAAACAGTGCAAATGGTGGCAGACTTTATTTTTTTGAGCTCCAAAATCACTGCAGATGGTGACTGCAGCCATGAATTAAAAGATGCTTACTCCTTGGAAGGAAAGTTATGACCAACCTACAACACAGCATATTAAAAAGCAGAGACATTAAGTTTGCCAACAAAGGTCCGGCTAGTCAAGGATATGGCTCTTCCAGTAGTCACGTATGGATGTGAGAGTTGGACTGTGAAAGAAAGCTGAGCGCCGAAAAATTGATGCTTTTGAACTGTGGTGTTGGAGAAGACTCTTGAGAGGCCCTTGTACTGCAAGGAATCCAACCAACCAGTCCATCCTAAAGGAGATCAGTCCTGGGTGTTCATTGGAAGGACTAATGTTGAAGCTGAAGTTCCAATACTTTGCCCACCTCAAGGGAAGCATTCCTGATGCTGGGAGGGATTGGGGGCAGGAGGAGAAGGGGACGACAGAGGATGAGATGGCTGGATGGCATCACCGACTTGATGGACATGAGTTTGAGTAAACTCCGGGAGTTGGTGATGGAGAGGGAGGCCTGGCGTGCTGCGATTCATGGGGTCAGAAAGAGTCGGACATGACTGAGCGACTGAACTGAACTGTATGGGTGTGTATATATATGTGTGTGTGTGTGCGTGCACATATATATATGTATATATACATATGTATATACATGTATATATGTACAAAATATGCTTTTATTTAACAGTGATTACAATGTACAAGTTTCATATTTGAGAAAGAACTCTCCACAAAATTTTTACTTGAAGATGTTGAATGTCCTGGATGAAAGCATTTATTAGGTGTTTAGAAATTTTAAAGTTTCTCTCTTAATACTACTTTCTAATTTATACAAGTTTATATGCTTATTTTAAATGATTACTATTTAGATGACATCTAAATAAAAGGTATTAGTAGAAAACAAAATGTTTTTAGATAGAAAATTAAAATTTCATCAAAGGCTCCAGAAAGATAGTTTAGCAAATAGCATGGCCTTTGCAGTCTTGCTGTTGAGAAAATATGGTTTTTTTTCCACTTAAAAAATTTTAATTGGAATATACCATTGATTTTGATGAAACACACATTTCAAAGAACTGAGAAGGATTTAAATCCCCTAATTCTAAGAAATACTCAAACCAAACCCTTTCTTTGAAAGGAATATACGTGCTATTCAAATTCCAAGATTAGGAACCAAAAAGGTTCTTTATTTTCATTTGGGGATATTTTCAAGCACATTTAGTTAGAAAAAACAGAATTTCCATCTTAATCTTTCATTTCTGTGTTTTATTCTACACAGATATTAAATACAACCTAACAAAAATATCAAAGAACAGCATTAATGAATAAACTAAATTTTTCTTAGTAGTTTCAAATGCCATATATATGTACTATGTAAGTGTGTATGTATGTAAATTTTGGGGGACTTCATTCTGATGCATTGATCTATTTGCCTATTCCTGGTTAACAGCACACTAATTACTAGCTCTTTATGTTTTATATTTGCTAGAGCATATGGTTCCCTCTTTACTATTTTCTATTTGGTCCTTAGATATTTTCTCACAATGTCTCTTCCTACAGAATTTTATCATCAGCTTGTCAAGTTCCATAAGGAGTCCTGTTGAAATTTTGATTAAGGTTGGCATTTACTTTTAAGATTAATTAGGGACTATCATTATGGTATTACATCTCCCTATTTAGGAAGTATGACTCAGAGAAATCCAGTCTTATGTTGTTCATTTTTGTTGTTGTTCAGTGGCTGAGTCATGTCTGACTCTGCAACCCCATGGACCACAGCACGCCAAAATTCCCTGTCCTTCACCATCTCTCAGTTTGCTCAAACTCAAGTTCGTTGAGTCGGTGATGCCATCTAACCATCTCCTCTTCTGTCCTCCCCTTCTCCTGCATTCAGTCTCTCCCAGCATCAGGGTCTTTTCCAGTGAGTCAGCTCATCACATCAGGTGGCCAAAATATTGGACCTTTAGTTTTCTAGTTACCTTCACATAGATTTTTCAAGTGTCTTCACACATTGATTCCTAGATTTTTCAAGATTTCAGAATCAATGTGAAAGAGATATATTTTCTCTATACTTCCTGATTGATTGTAGTTGACTAAGAGAAGTATTATCAATTACTGTATAAGGAATTTGCTTCAAGTACTCTTACATACTCTCCATTTAGTTTCAATATTTTTTAGCTGATTCTTCAATTTCCTTGATAGGTTATCATATAGTTTTTAAAAATGACATCTTTATCCCTGTCTCCAGAATTTATGCCTTTTACTTATTGATATTAAAGCATGGCTAGGACATTCAAAGGACTTTCCAGGTGGCGCTAGTGGTAAAGAACCTGCCTGCCAATGCAGGAGACATAAGAGATGTGGGTTTGATCCCTGGGTTGGGAAGATCCCCTGGAGGAGGGCAGCAACCCACTCCAGTATTCTTGCCTGGAGAATCCCATGGACAGAGGAGCCAAGAGGGCTATAGTCCATAGGATTGCAGAGTCGGATACAACTGAAGCGACTTCACACACACACAGGACATTCAAAACAACAATAAATAGCAGCAGTGAACTGAGCATGCACGTCTTGTTCCTGACTTTCTATAATGGGAATATTTCAAATGTTTTTACTACTGAAGGTCAATACCCTTTACCAACTTAAATAGTTCTCTATTTGGAGGCTAAGAATTTTAAATCAGAAATGGGTGTTAAAATTTATCAACAGCTTTTTCAGTATCAACATGACTGTGTTTTTTTTTTCTCCTATCATCCATTAGTGAATTACATTAATAGATTTCCTAAAGTCAAGCCATCATTGAATTACTGGGATAAACCTATGCTTAATGCAGACAGATTCATTTATTTTATTTTTGATTTCTACATCTATGTTCATAAGTAAAACTGGATATAATTTTGTTTTATGGTACTGACTTATCTGGCTTGGGTATCAAGGTTATGCTAGCCATGAAGAAATAGAAAGCTTCAAAATTATTCTATGATCTTGAACATTTCACAAAACAAGAAATTATTGGCTTCTTGAAGTTTGGATAAAACTTGTCTGTGAAATCTTGGCTTGAAGTCACTTTATAAAGTCAAGTTTTAGACTGCCTGCTTTGTTCCTTAATGCTTACTAGTAAAATAAGTGTTATTTTAAACACCTATATAATGAAGTTTTTGTCAAGTGGTTAGTGGTTTTTTCTTTTTTTAATTTTGGGGGCTATTGACTCATTTCTTGTTTCAGTGCATTGTCATCAGTGGATGTACCCAACATGATTCCTACTTTTTAGAACTGGTTGGTATTTTCTCTGTGACTTAATATACAATGTTTAATGTTACAGGGATACTTTAAAAAAACTGCATATATTCCATTGGGCATATAGTCTTTACATAGCTTTCAGATTAAACTTGTTCATTGCTGTCTCACTTACTTGAGGTCTACTTGATCTTTCAGTTTATGAAGCAGATGTATAAATTGTCCCTCTCTAAATATGGTTTGTCAACTTATCAATTTCTCTAACTATAGACTCTATGTATAACTATGGATTAGGTACATAAAGCTTCCTAATAATTTCATATATTCATATAAATATGTAATACTTAATATATACTATGTAGTGATCTATGTTTATTCAGTATGTATTATAAATATCATATATTGCTAACTACATTGAGAATAAACTATATATAAAATATATCTTTGTTTTTTTAATGCTTTTCATCTGTAATTTTATTTTTTTCTGATATTCAGCAGTTAGTTTTTTGCATCCCTTTGAGGCTTTCTATATCATTTTGATTTTGTATGAATTTTGCAAGTAACCTATATTTGAATTTTTTGTTTTTTCCATCAGATTTCAGTTTTTTATACATAATTACTGAGTTTTTAATAAGTAATTACATTAATGGCACTTGTTAATGAGCATTAGCTAATTAAGGTAATCAATATAATGTAATTAATTAACTAACATTAATTAATTGTGAAACATTTATAACTTAAAATGAAATGGTCTTATTCCTTTCATTTGTTATCTCAGGTTTTCCATTCACTGTAACTTTCTCTTTTCCCAAGCTTTCTGTTAGGCTGAGCAAATTTTCCTTTTCCCTCCTGTCCCTCCTACAATGTTTTAAGAGTTAAAACTCCTTATTTATGTTCTTTGGTGGCATTAGGGTTCACAATTCAATGCTGGTTTTCTAATCAAAATACTCCAACAGGTTATAATCTCTTTATCTCTGAACTCTGAAGATACTGGGTCATTGACTTCTTGCATCCAGAGTTGCTGATGAAAAGAAAAGGCTGCCTTGCTTTTCTTTTAGGGCTTTTCTCTCATGCTGTGGACTCTGATTGTTTTCTAGGATGTGTCTGGGTATGGGTCTTACTCAGCTCACTTGGCACTCACTGGATCTTCAGCTCTAGAAAGTTCCTCCTATTATTTCTTTGGTCATTTCCTCCCTTCTGTTGTCTCTGTCCTTAGGAACAGTCTGTGAGATGCTGGTCTTCCTAAATTGATCCTTCATGTCTCAACTTCTGAGAGACAAGTTTTTGTTCATATTACTAGCTCAGGCTTTAGTCCTATTCTAAAGATTTTTACAATTTCAGTTAATTTAATGTGAATTGCTCATTTCTAATATTTTTTCCTCTAATAATTGATCATAGTCTGCTATTTTTAGGATATGATATCCCCTCTAAAGATACAAATTAGAAATTTTAAAAGTTTTTCCTACCACCTTTATCACCTATCCCTGGAACAGCTGTCTGCCATTCTTGGTTATCCAAACATAAAATATGAATCAAGGACTCAGCTGAAATAGTGTGAGCAGTTTCCCCTGACGGTGGGGTGGTCTGCTTCCCCAGTCACTACTTCTTTTAAAGGAACCACCGACTGTGGGTTTGATGTAAGCGGGAGGGATGGTGGAAGAAAGGCTGGAGGGCAGAGACCGGGACTGGCTATTTGTCTAAATAAAGGCAGCTTGACTCTAAAAACCAAGCACTCTGTTTTCCCTCCGGGATAGAGATAGCTGCCTTTCCTTCCATTTTTGTCAGCTGGAGACCTCTGGAAACACCCAATATCAGGATCCCGTGGCTCAGATAGAGTTCATTTTCCTTAGAAAAAGCAGTGCCTGGGTCTGGCTCTTGGCTTGTAAGCTCCATGCTCTGGCTGTAGTAAGAATGAAAGGGGAGAGTCCCGAGTAAAGAACTCCAGGGTCCCAGCTGGCCCAGGGTTCTGCAGATGGCTAATTCTTTACTAGGGAAGCGCCCTTGGGCCCATTTCATGTTCCTTCCTGCTAACATTCTGCCTGGACTGTCGCTAGAATTGTTTCACCTGGGCATTATTTCTCTTCTCCATGTCTTTTAAGCTGTGGGGGTTTTTTCTACTTTTGTTTTAGTGGCAATTTCATTCTTCCATCTGCTTTCTAAATTTCAAGCTTTCTTGCGTTTTTTTTTTTTTTTAATGCTCAGATCTTCTTCAAATCAAGATCCCATTAAGGACTAAGCATTACATTTGGTTGTTATTAATATATGTCTGAGCCACAGTCAGCTCCCAGTCTTGTTTTTGCTGACTGTATAGAACTTCTCCATCTTTGGCTGCAAAGAATATAATCAATCTGATTTTGGTATTGACCATCTGGTGATGTCCATGTATAGAGTCTTCTCTTGTGTTGTTGGAAGAGGATGTTTGCTATGACCAGTGAGTTCTCTTGGCAAAACTCTGTTAGCCTCTGCCCTGTTTCATTCTGTACTCCAAGGTCAAATTTGCCCATTACTCCAGGTATTTCTTGACTTCCTACTTTTGCATTCTAGTACCCCACAATGAAAAGCACATCTTTTTGGGGTGTTAGTTCTAGAAGTTCTTGTAGGTCTTCATGGAACCATTCAACTTCAGCTTCTTCAGCATTACTGGTCGGGGCAGACTTGGATTACTGTGATACTGAATGGTTTGCCTTGGAAACAAAAAGAGATCATTCTGTCGTTTTTGAGACTGTATTCAAGTACTGCATTTTGGACTCTTTTATTGAGGGTTACTCCATTTCTTCTAAGGAACTCTTGCCCACAGTAGTAGATATAATGGCCATCTGAGTTAAATTCACCCATTCCAGTCCATTTCAGTTTGCTGATTCCTAAAATGTCAACGTTCACTCTTGCCATCTCCTGTTCAACCACTTCCAATTTGCCTTGATTCATGGACCTAACATTCCAGGTTCCTATGCAATATTGCTCTTTACAGCATCGGACTTTACTTCCATCACCAGTCACATCCACAACTGGGTGTTGTTTTTGCTTTGGTTCCATCTCTTCATTCTTTCTGGAGTTCTCCACTGATCTCCAGTAGCATATTGGGCACCTACTGACCTGGGGAGTTCATCTTTCAGTGTCCTGTCTTTTTGCCTTTTCATACTGTTCATGGGGTTCTCAAGGCAAGAATACTGAAGTGGTTTGCCATTCCCTTCTCCAGTGGACCACATTTTGTCAGAACTCTCCACCATGACCTGTCCATCTTGGGTGGCCCTACATGGCATGGCTCATAGTTTCATTGAGTTAGACAAAGGCTGTGGTCCATGTGATCAGATTGGTTAGTTTTCTGTGATTGTGGTTTTCAGTCTGTCTGCCCTCTGATGGAGAAGGGTAAGAAGCTTATGGAAGCTTCTTGATGGAAGAGACTGACTGAGGGGGAACTGGGTCTTATTCTGATGGGGGGGCCACCCACAGTAAATCTTTAATCCAATATTTGGTTGAAGGATGGGGCTGTGTTTCCTCCCAGTTATTTGCCCTGAGGCCAAACTATGGTGGAGGTAATGAAGATAATGGCGACCTCCTTCAAAAGGTCCCATGCAGGCACTGCTATACTCAGTGCCCCCAACCCTGCAGCAGGCCACTGCCAACCCACGCCTCCACCAGAGACTCCTGGACACTCACGGGCAAGTTTGGGTCAAAATTCTCCAAGTCAGGCTTCAACAGTAAATGAACCATGAATTTCTAGATGTTCAAGCTGGATTTAGAAAAGACAGAGGAACCAGAGATCAAATTGCCAACATCCGTTGGATCATCTGAAAAAGCAAGAGAATTCCAGAAAAACATCTACTTCTGCTTTATTGACTATGCCAAAACCTTTGACTATGTGGATCACAACAAACTGTGGAAAATTCTTCAAGAGATGGGAATACCAGACCACCTGACCTGCCTCCTGAGAAATCTGTATGCAGGTCAAGAAACAACAGTTAGAACTGGACATGGAACAACAGACTGGTTCCAAATCGGGAAAGGAGTATGTCAAGGATGCACATCATCTCTCTGCTTATTTAACTTATATACAGGGTACATCATGAGAAATGGCGGGCTGGATGAAGCACAAGATGGAATCAAGACTGCCGGGAGAAATATAAAAACCTCAGATATGCAGATGACAACACCCTTATGGTAGAAAGCAAAGAAGAATTAAAGAGCATCTTGATGAAAGTGAAAGAGAGTGAAAAAGTTGGCTTAAAACTCAACATTCAGAAAACTAAGATCATGGTATCCAGTTCCATCACTTCATGGCAAATAGATGTGGGAAACAGTGGAAACAGTGTCAGACTTTATTTTGGGGGGCTCCAAAATCACTGCAGATGGTGACTGCAGCCATGAAATTAAAAGACACTTACTCCTTGGAAGGAAAGTTATGACCAACCTAGACAGCATATTAAAAAGCAGAGACATTACTTCGCCAACAGAAGTCCATCTGGTCAAGGCTATGGTTTTTCCAGTGGTCATGTATGGATGTGAGAGCTGAACTATAAAGAAAGCTGAGTGCTGAAGAATTGATGCTTTTAAACTGTGGTGTTGGAGAAGACTCTTGAGAGTCCCTTGGACTGCAACAAGATCAAACCAGTCAATCTTAAAGGAAATCAGTCCTAAATATTCATTGGAAGGATTGATGCTGAAGGTAAAGCTCCAATCCTTTATCCACCTGATGTGAAGAACTGACTCCTTGGAAAAGACCCTGATATTGGGAAAGACTGAAGGCAGGAGGAGAATGCGACAAGAGAGGATGAGATGGTTAGATGGCATCACCGATTCAATGGACATGAGTTTGAGTAAGCTCTGGGAGTTGGTGATGGACAGAAAAGTCTGGCTTGCTGCAGTCCATGGGGTCACAAAGAGTCAAACGCAACTGAGTGACTGAACTGAAATGAACTGAATATATGTCTCCATGGACTTCTAATTTAGAATACCACCTCCACTTTTTTTTGTCTTTTCAATATTTACGTGCTAAAGGTATCAGCACACTGTTAAGCAACTCTTGCCAGTAGACTGGGGAGGCCAGAATGTCGATAGGTGTGCTCAATTGATCATCATAAGCCAATCCCACTCTCCTGCCCCACTCTATTTTAAACAGAATAAAAATTCAAACTCCTTAGCATGGCCTTTCATAGCCTAATATCAATCCATGTCACCAGCTTCATGTCCTCCTTCTACATTCTAAGAAGACAGCATAACACTCTTAAGTGAATTTTGAAATCTGGAATTTCTACAGTAGAGAGTATCAGGACCCTTTAAGAGTGTTTCCTTTTAATTTTGTAAACATTCCTCATTTCCATTAATATTTGGAGGAAGTGGGAGTCTAAGCTACCATGATGCTTTTGAGTGAAGAGTGTTTAAGAATCTCCACTAGGGCACAGGGTTTCTTTTATACCATTACAATCCCTTGTGAACCAAACACCAAGCAGTGAAACAATCATTAACAAGGGGTCCTAAAACGAGTAACTATATTTTTGTTTTTGAGTTAACCAGGTTAACTGAAGCAACCTATGAATGTCCAAAGGTAACGTGCCTGCTACAGATGGGGTGATCATTTAATTTACCTTCCAAACTGAGACTCATGAGAACAAAGTGGGTGCTATTAATCATTATACTAAAAAACACATATCAACTAGAATGTCCTGGGCTATGAATCACTTGCAAACCTTTCTAGTAGTAAAGTTTCTTTTTTTCCTTTAAGACCTCCTGCCACTTTCATTGCATCTGCTTAAGTATACTTGATGTCTAAGTACTCTCACCATTGGTATTTACTGAGTCCCTACTCCAGGGCAGATTCTGTGCTGGGAATTCAAGGTGAACAGACAGACCAGCTCTCTGTCCTCCTGGGGCTTACATCCCAGGAATCTTTTCTTTTTTTGCTATTAAGAAAAAATGACTTTCAATCCTTGGAACACAGGAAAAATAGTGGAAGATCAGTTGTACTAAAGCTGTTACTGATCCTTAAAAAAAAAAATTAGAGCATAACTGCTTTCCAAAGTCCTGTTAGTCTCTACTGTACAACAATGTGAAGCAGCTGTGTGTACACATACATCGCCTCCCTCTTGATCCTCCCTCCCGGCCCCCACCCCACCCCACCCCGCTGGAGCACGGGGCTCAGCTCCCTGTGCTGGACAGCGGCTCCCCACTAGCTAGCTATTTCCCACATGACAGTGTAAACAAGTCAATGCTCCTCTCTGCATTCATCCCATGGTCTACTTCCCCCAATGGGTCCACAAATCGGTTCTCTACATCTCTATTCCTGCCCTGCAAATAGGTTCATCAGTACTGTTTTCCTAGATTTCATATATATGTGTTAATATACAATATATTTTTTTTAACAGCTTGACACAGTTTGCAGAAGAGGGCAAAGGCTTTCGAGGTATGTATAACAGCATCCATTGCCTTGTTCAGTCACTAACTAGCATCTCTAACTAGCACAGTAAGATACCTATGCAGTCCTCATGTGGCCGGGAGGGTGAAGAGAAATGAACTCGCTCAGTCGTGTCTGACTGTTTGCGACCCCATGAACTGTAGCCTACCAGGCTCCTTCGTCCATGGGATTTTCCAGGCAAGAGTACTGGAGTGGGTTGCCATTTCCTTCTCCAGTGGATCTTCCTGACCCAGGGATTGAACCTGGGTCTCCTGCATTGTAGGCAGACGCTTTACTGTCTGACTAATACTTAAATCACAGGAATGCTGTTAAGGAGAAATGTTTGTACAATGCCCTACAGGTGGTAGTACTGCCCTATGATCCCAGGTAACACCAAACTTGAGCACATGGAACTCATCAAATCAAGGAGATGGGAAGGGGAGAGAATTGGAAGGAAAATGTGTCCACATCAGGCAGTGAAAATAGCCGGAAACCAAACTGCTGTCTTCATTACTTGAGCCACAGGTAATGCAGGTTAATATCTGAACAATGTGCATCAGTTACTAACGTGAACCCTTTCCTGGCTAGCTCTAACGCTTCTCACCGCAATATTCTGCTCAGAGGCCCAGTTCTAAATTCTCTAGAATTCCTCAGCTAGTCTTGTGGAGACAAATCAAGAGCGAGATTTGACAGGCATAACCCAGGTACTGGGGAGAAACTGAGGAGAAGTGGAAAGAGATTCTGAAAGAGATGAGGAAGTAAAGTACTCCTCATGGGCCCTTCTGCACCTTGCAACAGGACACGGAGGGGCAGAAAATAAAGCTGGTCTGAGAACTGATTCACTCTCCTGCCAAAAGCTTCTGTCTCTGCCCTGCAAAATCAGCATACGAGGAACGTTCCTAAATCAGACAGATCAGAACACTGCCCTGCTGTCCCCAAGTAACTCAAATTAACTGAAGAGCTTCTAATCAACTTAAATTTGAATATTTATACAGTTAAAAATAGCTTGTTGGGGGAGGAGCCAAGATGGCGGAGGAATAGGACGGAGAGACCACTTTCTCTCCTACAAATTCATCAAAAGAACATTTGAATGCTGAGCAAATTTCACAAAAGAACTTCTGATCGCTAGCAGAGGACATCAGGCGCCCAGAAAAGCAGCCCATTGTCTTCGAAGGGAGGTAGGACAAAATATAAACGATAATAAGGGAATCAAAAGAGCAACAGACGGAGACCCGTCCCGGGAAGGGAGTCTTAATAGAGGAAGTTTCCAATCACCAGGAAACCCTCTCACTGGCGGGACTGGGGGAAGTTTTCTGCATTCTAACTGGGAGGAAAAATTAAACAAGGCCCACAGATTACGTGCCTAAAAGCAACTCCCAGCAGAAAAGTACCCCAGACGCCCGTACCCGCCAGCAACAAGCGGGGCGGAACGGAGAGGAGCGGGCAGCATTGCTTAGGGTGAGGACCGGCCCGAAGACCCTGAGAGCAATCGGAGGGAGCTTTTTTAAACTGTGGGATAGCAAGGGACAAAATTAACTGACCCGAACACACTGCCGGTGGTTCGCAAAACAAAGGGACTGAGAATCTCCAGAGAAGGGCCGGCCCTTCCCGGCTGGAGGTAGGAGGCAGGGGGGAGGGGAAAAGGGCAAACTTAGCCCCTGAGAAGCCACCCCCTCCCACACTGCAAACAGGCCTCCGGGTTCTAGCTAAAGACTTCCTGAGACCCGACTGGCGGTGCGTGCTGGGGCCGCGGAGGGAAAAGGCGCGCCGCATCCGGGGAGAGTGCGCCCAAGCCTCTGGCTGCCTGGGCCGCTCAGGCCGGGGAAGGCACAAAACGCAGGCGCAACCGAATCTGCGCTTTTGTGGAGTACCCGAAAACTGGAACCGCACTCAACACAGGGCCCGCTCCATATAGAGCAGCCAGGAGCCTGAGCAGTGTAGACGGCGAAAGCACAGACACCCGTGAGCGGGGCAAACCCAGTGTGGCTGGAACACGGTGAGCGCTATCCACACAGAGCGGTGTCTGTCTGCAGCGCCCCGCCCTCCCCGTAGCAGGACTGAACTGAACTAGAGAACCTAAATAAGAGATCACCTCCGCCCGCCTGTGTCAGGGCGGAAATTAGACACCAAAGAGACGGCAAACAGAAGCCAAATAAACAAAGGGAACCGCTTCAGAAAGGACCGGTGCAACAGATTAAAATCCCTGAAGGTAACACCGACTACACCGGAAGGGGCCTACAGATATCGAGAAGTGTAAGCTGGAAAGAGGAGCTATCTGAAATTGAACTGAACCCACGCTGACCGCAACAACCTCAGAGAAATTCCTAGATATATATATACATATTTTTTTTTTTAATTAAAAAAAAATTTTTTTTCTTTCCTTTTTTTTTAATTTTTTCTCTTATTTTCTTTTATAATTCCCTATTACTCCCCCATTACTCCTCAACTTTCATTTTCATATATTTTTATGATTTTTTTAATTAGGGGAAAAAAAATTTTTTTTTTCTTTTTCTTGTTTTTCTCTCCTATTTCCTTTTAGAGTCCTCTAATACTCCTCTATTATTCCTTAACTTTCATTTTCATTTCACTATAACCTTGCCCAAAAAAAAAAAAAAGAGAGAGAGAGAGAGAGAAACCCTATTTTTAAACTGAACTTCATATACAGTTCTAAATTTTTTTTGTTTTTGTTTTTAAATATTGTATTTCAAAGAGTCTAACCTCTACACTAGATTTTCAATCTTTGTTTTTCAGTAGTATGTGATATAAATTTTGGTCATTTAAGAATCCAATATTCAGTTCCCATTTCTATTCAGGAGTGTGGTGATACTCTCCCACTTTTGACTCTCTGTTTTCTACCTCAGAACACCTCTATTTCCTCCTTTCCCCTTCTCTTCCCAATCCAACTCTGTGAATCTTTGTGGGTGTCTGGGCTACGGAGAACACTTTGGGAACAGATAACTGCGTAGATCTGTCTCTCTCCTCTTGAGTCCCCTTTTTCTCCTCCTGCTCACCTCTATCTCCTTCCTCCCTCTCCTATTCTTCATGTAACTCTATGAACCTCTCTGGTTGTCTCTCACGGTGGAGAATCTTTTCACCATTAACCTAGAAGTTTTATTATCAGTGCTGTATAGTTGGAGAAGCCTTGAGACTATTGGAAGAATAAAACTGAAATCCAGAGGCAGGAGAATTGAGCCCCAATCCTGAGAAAACCAGAAAACTCCTGACTACACGGAACATTAAGGAATAAGAGACCATCCAAAAGCTTCCATACCTACACCAAAACCAACCACCACCCAAGAGCCAATAAGCTCCAGTACAAGACATACCACGAAAATTCTTTAGCAACGCAGGAACATAGACCTGAGTGTCAACATACAGGCTCTCCAAAGTCACACCAAACACAGAGACCCATCGCAAAACTCATTACTGGACACTCCATTGCACTCCAGAGAGAAGAAATACAATTCCACTCACCAGAACACTGACACAAGCTTCCCTAACCAGGAAACCTTGACAAACCAATCGTCCAACCCCACCCACTGGGTGGAACCTCAGACCACAGGAATGCAGAAAGCCCACTCCAGACACAGCAATCTAAACATGATGAAAAGGCAGAGAAATACCCAACA
This sequence comes from Odocoileus virginianus, assembly GCF_023699985.2. Lineage (NCBI taxonomy): Eukaryota > Metazoa > Chordata > Mammalia > Artiodactyla > Cervidae > Odocoileus > Odocoileus virginianus. Next base: position 209,747 of record NW_027224297.1, on the reverse strand, counting down.
GCTAAAGGAACATGAAAAAAGCCCACCAAGGCAAACAAAAGAGGAGGAAATAGGGAATCTACCTGAAAAAGAATTTAGAATAATGATAATAAAAATGATCCAAAATCTTGAAAACAAAATGGAGTTACAAATAAATAGCCTGGAGACAAAGATTGAGAAGATGCAAGAAATGTTTAACAAGGACCTAGAAAAAATAAAAAAAAATCAATTAAAAATTAATAATTAAATAAATGAGATCAAAAACACTCTGGAGGGAACCATGAGTAGAATAACAGAGACAGAAGATAGGATAAGTGAGTTAGAAGATAAAATGGTGGAAATAAATGAAGCAGAGAGGAAAAAAGAAAAAAGAATAAAAAAAAAATGAGGACAACCTCAGGGACCTCTGGGACAATGTGAAACGCCCCAACATTCGAATCATAGGAGTCCCAGAAGAAGAAGACAAAAAGAAAGGCCATGAGAAGATACTCGAGGAGATAATAGCTGAAAACTTCCCTAAAATGGGGAAGGAAATAGCCACCCAAGTGCAAGAAACCTAGAGAGTCCCAAACAGGATAAACCCAAGGCGAAACACCCCAAGACACATATTAATCAAATTAACAAAGATCAAACACAAAGAACAAATATTAAAAGCAGCAAGGGAGAAACAACAAATAACACACAAAGGGATTCCCATAAGGATAACAGATGATCTATCAATAGAAACCCTTCAGGCAAGAAGGGAATGGCAGGACATGCTTAAAGTAATGAAAGAGAATAACCTACAACCTAGATTACTCTACCCAGCAAGGATCTCATTCAGATATGAAGGAGAACCCAAAAGCTTTACAGACAAGCAAAAGCTGAGAGAATTCAGCACCACCAAACTAGCTCTTCAACAAATGCTAAAGGATCTTCTCTAGACAGGAAACGCAGAAAGGTGGTATAAAAGTGAACCCCAAACAACAAAATAAATGGCAACGGGACCATACCTATCAATAATTACCTTAAATGTAAATGGGTTGAATGCCCCAACCAAAAGACAAAGGCTGGCTGAACGGATACAAAAGCAAGACTCCTATATATGGTGTCTAGAGGAGACCCACCTCAAAACAAGGGACACATAAAGACTAAAAGTGAAGGGCTGGAAAAAAATATTCCACGCAAACGGATACCAAAAGAAAGCAGGAGTCGCAATACTCATATCAGATAAAATAGACTTTCAAATTAAGTCTGTGAAAAGAGACAAAGATGGACACTACATAATGATCAAAGGATCAATCCAAGAAGAAGATATAACAATTATAAATATATATGCACCCAACATAGGAGCACCGCAATATGTAAGGCAAACGCTAATGAGTATGAAAGAGGAAATTAATAGTAACACAATAATAGTAGGAGACTTTAATACCCCACTCACAACTATGGATAGATCAACTAAACAGAAAATGAACAAGGAAACACAAACTTTAACGGACACAATGGACCAGCTAGACCTAATTGACATCTATAGGACGTTTCACCCCAAAACAATCAACTTCACCTTTTTCTCAAGTGCACACGGAACCTTCTCCAGAATAGATCACATCCTGGGCCATAAATCTAGTCTTGGTAAATTCAAAAAGATTGAAATCATTCCAGTCATCTTTTCTGACCACAGTTCAGTAAGATTAGATCTCAATTACAGGAAAAAAATTATTAAAAATTCAAACATATGGAGGCTAAACAACACACTTCTGAATAACCAACAAATCATAGAAGAAATCAAAAAAGAAATCAAAATATGCATAGCAAATGAATGAAAATGAAAACACAACAACCCAAAACCTATGGGACACTGTAAAAGCAGTGCTAAGGGGAAGATTCATAGCATTACAGGCCTACCTCAAGAAACAAGAAAAAAGTCAAATAAATAACCTAACTCTACACCTAAACCAACTAGAGGAAGAAGAAATGAAGAACCCCAGGGTTAGTAGAAGGAAAGAAATCTTAAAAATTAGGGCAGAAATAAATGCAAAAGAAACTAAAGAGATCATAGCAAAAATTAACAAAGCTAAAAGCTGGTTTTTTGAAAAAATAAACAAAATTGACAAACCATTAGCAAGACTCATTAAGAAACAAAGGGAGAAGAACCAAATTAACAAAATTAGAAATGAAAATGGAGAGATCACAACAGACAACACTGAAATACAAAGGATCATAAGAGACTACTACCAGCAGCTCTATGCCAATAAAATGGACAACTTGGAAGAAATGGACAAGTTCTTAGAGAAGTATACCTTTTCAAAACTGAACCAGGAAGAAATAGAAGATCTTAACAAAACGATCACAAGCAAGGAAATCGAAACTGTAATCAGAAATCTTCCAGCAAACAAAAGCCCAGGACCAGATGGCTTCACAGCTGAATTCTACCAAAAATTTAGAGAAGAGCTAACACCTATCTTACTCAAACTCTTCCAGAAAATTGCAGAAGAAGGTAAACTTCAAAACTCATTCTATGAGGCCACCATCACCCTAATTCCAAAACCAGACAAAGATGCCACAAAAAAAGAAAACTACAGGCCAATATCACTGATGAACATAGATGCAAAAATCCTTAACAAAATTCTAGCAAACAGAATCCAACAACATATTAAAAAAATCATTCATCATGACCAAGTGGGCTTTATCCTAGGAATGCAAGGATTCTTTAATATCCGCAAGTCAATCAATGTAATACACCACATTAACAAATTGAAAGATAAAAACCATATGATTATCTCAATAGATGCAGAAAAAGCCTTTGACAAAATTTCAACATCCATTTATGATTAAAACTCTCCAGAAAGCAGGAATAGAAGGAACATACCTCAACATAATAAAAGCTATATATGACAAACCCACAGCAAGCATCACCCTCAATGGTGAAAAATTGAAAGTATTTCCCCTGAAATCAGGAACAAGACAAGGGTGCCCACTCTCACCACTACTATTCAACATAGTTTTGGAAGTTTTGGCCACAGCAATCAGGGCAGAAAAAGAAGTAAAAGGAATCCAGATAGGAAAAGAAGAAGTGAAACTCTCTCTCTGTTTGCAGATGACATGATCCTCTACATAGAAAACCCTAAAGACTCTACCAGAAAATTACTAGAGCTAATCAATGAATACAGTCAAGTTGCAGGATATAAAATTAACACACAGAAATCTCTTGCATTCCTATACACTAACAATGAGAAAACAGAAAGAGAAATTAAGGAAACAATACCATTCACCATTGCAACAAAAAGAATAAAATACTTAGGAGTATATCTACCTAAAGAAACAAAAGACCTATACATAGAAAACTATAAAACTCTGATGAAAGAAATCAAAGAGGACACAAACAGATGGAGAAATATACCGTGTTCATGGATTGGAAGAATCAATATTGTCAAAATGGCTATACTACCCAAAGTAATCTATAGATTCAATGCAATCCCTATCAAACTACCAACGGTATTTTTCACAGAACTAGAACAAATAATTTCACAATTTGTATGGAAATACAAAAAACCTCGAATAGCCAAAGTAATCCTGAGAAAGAAGAATGGAACTGGAGGAATCAATCTGCCTGACTTCAGACTCTACTACAAAGCCACAGTCATCAAGACAGTATGGTACTGGCACAAAGACAGAAATATAGATCAATGGAACAGAATAGAAAGCCCAGAGATAAATCCACGAACCTATGGTCACCTTATCTTCGACAAAGGAGGCAAGGATATACAATGGAAAAAAGATAACCTCTTTAACAAGTGGTGCTGGGAAAACTGGTCAACCACCTGTAAAAGAATGAAACTAGAACACTTTCTAACACCATACACAAAAATAAACTCAAAATGGATTAAAGATCTAAATGTAAGACCAGAAACTATAAAACTCCTAGAGGAGAACATAGGCAAAACACTCTCCGACATAAATCACAGCAGGATCCTCTATGACCCACATCCCAGAATTTCAGAAATAAAAGCAAAAATAAACAAATGGGACCTAATGAAACTTAAAAGCTTTTGCACAACAAAAGAAACTATAAGCAAGGTGAAAAGACAGCCCTCAGATTGGGAGAAAATAATAGCAAACGAAGCAACAGACAAAGGATTAATCTCAAAAATATACAAGCAACTCCTCCAGCTCAACTCCAGAAAAATAAATGACCCAATCAAAAAATGGGCCAAAGAACTCAACAGACATTTCTCCAAGGAAGACATACAGATGGCTAACAAACACATGAAAAGATGCTCAACATCACTCGTTATCAGAGAAATGCAAATCAAAACCACAGTGAGGTACCATTATACGCCAGTTAGGATGGCTGCTATCCAAAAGTCTACAAGCAATAAATGCTGGAGAGGGTGTGCAGAAAAGGGAACCCTCTTACACTGTTAGTGGGAATGCAAATTAGTACAGCCACTATGGAAAACAGTGTGGAGATTTCTCGAAAAGCTGGAAATAGAACTGCCATATGACCCAGCAATCCCACTTCTGGGCATACACACCGAGGAAACCAGATCTGAAAGAGACACGTGCACCCCAATGTTCATCGCAGCACTGTTTATAATAGCCAGGACATGGAAGCAACCCAGATGCCCATCAGCAGACGAATGGATGAGGAAGCTGTGGTACATATACACCATGGAATATTACTCAGCCATTAAAAAGAATTCATTTGAATCAGTTCTAATGAGATGGATGAAACTGGAGCCCATTATACAGAGCGAAGTAAGCCAGAAAGATAAACACCATTACAGTATACTAACACATGTATATGGAATTTAGAAAGATGGTAACGATAACCCTATATGCAAAACAGAAAAAGAGACTCAGATGTATAGAACAGACTTGTGGACTCTGGGAGAAGGCGAGGGTGGGATGTTTCAAGAGAACAGCATTGAAACATGTATATTATCTAGGGTGAAACAGATAACCAGCCCAGGTTGGGTACATGAGACAAGTGCTCGGGCCTGGTGCACTGGGAAGACCCAGAGGGATCGGGTGGAGAGGGAGGTGGGAGGGGGGACTGGGATGGCGAATACATGTAAATCCATGGCTAATTCATTTCAATGTATAACAAAAACTACTGTAATGATGTAAAGTAATTAGCCTCCAACTAATAAAAAAAAATATTAAAAAAAATAGCTTGTTGATGGTGTAATATGAGCACAGGTGATGAGAAGAATCCACTGGTAAGAATAAAAGGAAAATGAATAAAACGTTCTAGTATATTCAGTTCTGGAAAACTGCCTTTAGTACCTCTAACATATTCACCTGTGAGCACCCTGACCCAAACTGATGCGGGGCTTCATTTGGTGGAATTTTTTTTTTTCCTATCTGAATTGTTTACTGCACTCTTAACAAAAGCAATACATATTCATTGTGGGAGGTTGGAAAATTCAAAGCAGTCCGAAGAGAAAATAAAAAGCATTTAATTCCAGCACTCAGGGATAAACACCTTGGTGTAGCTCCCTTAAATGTGGGCAGTTGTTTACAACGCGACACCATCATCACCCACGCTCTTCATCCACTCTGATTACTGAGATCAGGGTAACAGGCAGGGCACCGCAGTCTCTGCCATTTTTAAAACACTGGATTTCCATTTGCAATCTGTGGCAGGCTAAACCCTTAATTAGTAACAGCAGGTGCTGAAGTGCTTAAAGCAAATCGCTCCTGCATTTTAGTGAGCTGTTATTTCTGTCACTCTTACCACCGGAGCAGCACTGACAATCGGCAGCAGCTGGGCGGGCTCGTGCCCTGACGGGGGCGCTTGCCTGCCACCAGTTTCCCCAGGAGTCAGGGCTTTAAGCAGCTCTATCTGGAGAAATGAGCAAGCTGCTCAAAGGGAGCAGTTGGGGCTTCGGGGTCTCTTAAGGGTGGAAAGCCACAATCATCTATGTACTAACTACTTGGGCATCAGATATTTTATTCAGAATTCCATTATGTGCAGCTCTGCCGAATCACACACCCCCAAAATACTGTTTTTCCTGAGTTTAAATCTCTCTCTCTCTTCAGTCTCTAAGTCGCGTCCTGATTCTTTGCGACCCCATGGACTGTACCCTGCCAGGCTCCTCTGTCCATGGGATTCTCCAGGCAAGAATGCTGGAGTGGATTGCCATTTCCTTCTCCAGGGGATCTTTCCGACCCAGGAATCGAATCCCGGTCTTCTGCATTGCAGCCAGATTCTTTACCGACTAGGCTATGAGCGAAGCCCAATAGGTGCTTCCATTTTGAAAGAAGCACAAAAACCTCTTAAACATGGTCCACTTCCAAGTGGTAGTAATTCGGTTCAGAAAGCTTGTTCTCAAGGAGTGAAGAGACTGGAGTATGCAGAACACTCTCAGGGGTACAAAACTCGACACCGCCCAGGTTTCCCTCTCACATTTATCAAGACGTGAAATAGAAGAAAGTCAACGCCAGCTCGCCTTGTATCCTAGGGTGGGGTGGGGTTTAGCTTATGCTTCCTTCCTGGTGGGCTGCTAATCCCCTTTCATTATTACCGAAAATGAGTCACAAAAATTATTCTGCATTTCTGCCGAGGGGATGATAAATAAGGTGCGCCCCGCCCCCCCCGCCGCGAGGCCGGGGTAGGGGCAGATTTGTGAATAGGGTGGGAGGAGGGCAGCCGCCTTTTCCCACCAATGGCGACATCTCGACAAGCGTCAACCGGTTTGGGGGTCGGGGGCGTGCAGGGACACTCCGGACACCCCGCCAGTGAGCAAAGTGACAGGAAAAAAAAAAAAAGGGGGGCACCCGAGTTGTGCAGACTAGAGACCTGAAATCAACTTTCCCGTATTCAAGATGGTGACTAGAAGTCTCTATATCCAAACTGAAACGTGTGGAATCAACTTCTGTATATTCAGGCGAAAACATAAAAATTGCCTTTCCCGTTTTATCTGGTCACCAGCCCATGACGTCTCGCCCTCGGGTCGCCCCACCGGTGGTCCGAGGCCCCGAAAATGAGTCTGTGCTGGGCGAGCGTCAAGAGCTTGAGGGGGTGACTCTGTGACGACAGCACGGCCCGGTCCCCTTCCCTCCTCGGGCCTCTGCTCCTGAGGTGACCGGGCGCGAACGCGACCTCGAAGTGGGCAGGCGCCCGCCGAGGGCTCCCAGGAGCCAGCTGGGTTGCCAGGGAGGCGTCTTGGACTGGCTCGCGCCCCGCAAAGGCCCCCGGGGCCGTCCCCGCGACGAGCTGGCCTGCACCCGGCGGGGCCGTGCCGCCCGACGGGGCCCCGCGCCGGCCCGCGAGCCGTTATAAACGCAGCTGCCTCCCCTTCCTCCTCCTCCTCAGCCTCTTACCTGCCCAGGGGTTTGGCCGAACTCCGGGCCGGTAATTGAGGCCGCCATGGCAGGTTGCGCACGTGCGGGTCCTGGGGCAGCCTCACCGCGGGAGGAGCTTGGCAGCCCGCCTGCCTCGTCCGCCGCCAGCCCCGCGCCAATGGCTCTGGGCCCCCAGCTGCGGGGCGCCCGCCCCCGGCCCGCCCTTAAAGTGGCCATGCCGCCCGTGTGGCTCAGAGTCTCGGCAGGACCAGGCTGGGGGAGGGGGACTTCCGGGGGACGGGGGGGGGGATGGGGATGGGCCGCCCCAAGGTGCTCTGCGGGGCCTCAGGAGACCCTGTCACTAGCGGCAGCCCACCTAAAGTTCCATTTCACTTGCCCTGGGACCTCACACAGCTCAGGCCTGGGGCAAGGTCATGTCTAAAAAGTCTTCAGTGTCTTATGGGAATGCTTTCAAGTTTAAACATTAGGAATTAGAAAATTGGATTTGTTTTTCTTTTTCGAAGACCAAGGGATGGTGGATCCCTATCCTATTCCAAGGATAGGGATGGCGAAGACTGATTGTGGTGCTTTCTTTCCAAACTACTAAGAAACTAAGAGTTTTAGAAACCTTTCATTTTGTCCTGTGAGTCAACAACAAATATCGTCGTCATTTCTCAAGGGAGAAATCTCCAGGTGGTGGCTGCTATGAAACCTGCTTTGTTCAGCCTTGCTAGAGATTTTATTGAGATCCACTGAATGCCCCGACCCCGAGGGATCCTTCCTCTTGTCTTTACCACTGTTCGTGGTTTCTTTCATTGCTAAAAAGTTGGGGTGGGGGTGGGGTGGGGGTGGGGTGGGGATGTCACTTTGGATTTGGCTAGACTCTTGATCTTACTTGAACATATAATACACTCGTGCTCTACTTGACCCACCACCTCCCATCTCTGGGCAAGCCTACTGTTTCCTGAGCAGATGGTGGCGGTGTTCTGATTTAGATCATGACAGCGTGCAAAAATATAGTAGTGGTTGCCCATGATTTTCATGCGAAGAAAAATGCAGATAAATTTCTGATGGGATCATTCTGCATTATTTTTGGAAGTAAATGTACACATTTTAATAGATACTAAGAAAGCTGTAAATGGACCATAAAGAAAGCTGAGCACCGAAGAACTGATGCTTTTGAACTGTGGTGTTGGAGAAGACTCTTGAGAGTCCCTTGGACTGCAAGGAGATCAAACCAGTCAATCCTAAAGGAAATCAGTCCTGGGTGTTCATTGGAAGGACTGATGCTGATACTTTGGCCACCTGATGCGAAGAACTGACTCATTGGAAAAGACCCTGATGCTGGGAAAGATTGAAGGTAGGAGGAGAAGGGGATGACAGAGGATGAAATGGTTGGATGGCATCACTGACTCGATGGACATGAGTTTGAGCAAGCTCCAGGAGTTGGTGATGGACAGGGAAGCCTGGTGTGCTGCAGTCCATGGGGTTGCAAAGAGTCGGACTGGACTAAATAACTGAACTGATCTGAATTTTGGCTCTATTGTTTTTCCAGTTAATCAGAAACTAAGAGTGTTCAGCTAAACATCTGTGAAGCAATTAGCTTGCCCAATAATATCAACATAGGTGAATTCATCCCTAGGCACTGAGGTAGGGGTGAACTGAGGCAGCATTAAGCACCTTCCCCAGTCTGGTAATCAAGTTTATCATTGACCTAAAAGTCTAGATTAGCAAGTCTGATGCTAATAGTGATGAAACTATTGTAGAAACTGACAGTCACTGCTTTTAAATTTGAGTGGATGATGACTAAATTTATGCAAGAGGAAGTAATCATTTCCTGTGCTGGAGGAAGCAAAAAGGTGATAAAGCTCTTCAGTATCAAAAATATAAGACTCCAGGTTCCATAAGAACCAATTTAGCTATTTGAGAAGTTTCCAATCTCCTAAAAGAAAGAAGCTTACTCTGTAAATGACCAGGCATCTATGGAAACACAATGACACTCACTGGGGGCAATTTTTGTCTCTCAAGAAACAGTTGTCAACATCTAGAGACTTTTTTTTCCATTGTCACAACTAGCATCTAATGAGCAGACATCAGGAATACTGCTAAACATCATACAGTGCCCAGAACAGCCTCCCAGAACAGAGTTAATTATCTGGCCCCAAATGTCATTAGCACTGAGGTTGAGAGGCTCTACTATAAATCTTCTGAATTTTAACACAGAATTTTAAACCATTTAACTTCTTTTTCACCATCAACATTCTTGAATCATACTCATTTTTATTACTGGAGATAAATGGACAGACGAACTCTTCCTGTGGTCCCCTGGAGTAACAATATGCTAGTTATATTCTTGATGGAAAGCTGAATACCAAGAATTATAAAATATATAAAAAATAATAGAATAATTCTATAGAAATATATTTAAAAACATACTCAAAATTAACAATTCAAATTCCTCTTAGAAAATAGTTTTCCAATCATTTAAAATTATTAGCATTCATATGCTATATGCATTACATATAATGCATATGCTATATGCACTACATTATTTCCCCCCAAAGTAAACTATAATTATGTATTTCTCACAATATTCAAATTACAAATAGGTTTGTAAGTAGTACAGTACACATGGTCTCCTCAAATGAACTCGTGAAGAACCTATTCTCAAAATATTTGGAAATTTTCCATCCAGATATTTTCTAGAAACTGTTCTACACTTGGCTTGTCCTCAGAGAAGTTTGGAACCTGATAGGAACCTAGGGGTTACCTGATTGTCCTTTCTGTTTAGAGACGCTGAGGCCCCAAGAATGCTCTCCTAAGTAAGTAGGACTGTGACCACAGAGATTGAAAGCCAGAGACTTAACCGATTTCAATCATTTTTACTAATATTTTTTTACATTTACTAATGCACTATGAGGATGAGATGGCTGGATGGCATCACCGACTTGATGGGCATGAGTTTGAGTAAACTCCAGGAGTTTGTGATGGACAGGCGGCCTGGCGTGCTGCGGTTCATGGGGTCGCAAAGAGTCGGACATGACTGACTGACTGAACTGAACTGACTGAATGCACTAAATTCACTTTTAAAATACATATAATTTTAAACACTGTGCCTGCAATATTTTTGGAATATTGAATCCAAGAGTGTACCATAACTTGACTGTTAATTTCCATTACAGAATTGCAAACAAGGATATTTTTATCCTGGTAACTAAGGAAGGTGACCTTTGCTTCTACTTTTGCCATTTTCCCCCATCTCCTTTCAGGCAGTTCATCATAGAATAGCTAGAATAATCTTTTAAAATAAAAGTCAGAGTATTAACTCTTTCTCAAAACCCTTCTGTCAGAAAAAAATTTAAATTATTTTCCAAGTCTAACAAGGCTTTATATCATCTGACTCCATCAACCTTATCTCTTACCATTCCGAGGACCTCTCATGACCTCATCTTCTTCCTAAAATACCAGGTAAGTGCAAAGCTAGAATATTTTGCTCTGTTTATCCTTCTGCTTGGAATGCTTTCCCCCAGGTTTCTCCATTTCATGTAGATTTCTGTTATGATGTCATCTCTGTGGATGACAATTAGAATCTAACCCCTCCATTTTTCTTTATAAAATTTTTTAATGTTATACAGCATATATATGTTTTTTGCTTGTTTTTCTCCCCTCTCTAGAAGAGGAAATTTGTATCATTCACTATTATCACCTTGGCCTAGAAAAATGCCTGGCTCATAGCGGGTACTAAATATGTGAATGAATGAATGAAAGTCATATCAGTAGTTGATTGGTATACACTGCCTTGGACTCTGGTCTTTCTGCCTCCAAGTCTACAACCTGTCCTTTATTTCATAATGCCACTCATTTCATCATGGAAAGAAAAAGACAAGGTTTAGAGGAAAGGAAAAAAATATTGCAGGCACCAAAATGGCAAGCTTGGTATCTCAAAGTTAGAATGGTATCAGTTGTGTTGGTGGTGGCACAGGAAATGTGGATAGGTTAGTTTTAATCTCATCCCTTCCTCATTTAAAGTGTGCAAGGCTCCTCTGCTTATCAAATTAACTTCTCATTCCTCAGTGAGGCACTAGGGCACACATTCTCTTGCCCCTATGTGGCTTTCAAGATTCAGCTTTTAATCAAGTCAACTAGATTGAAGTAGATCAAGTGAACAGGATTCCCTGACAGTGTCCTAGGATTCTCCCCAGCGTTGGATCCCCACAACAGCCAAACTGGCCTCTTTCTTGAGACTACAGTGCTGAAGGGATGAATCACCTGAAGCCTAGAGAAGCCCAGAGCCACCTTCAAAGGACAGGGCAACGTTGGCCAGCGACCACTGTGAACAAAGTTCACTGATTTAGACACCACTCTGGGTATCTCTTCTGACCCTCCCCAGCTGCTGACCCATTTATCCCTTGGTTCTGATTTCAGTCTAAAAACTCTCCCTGTTATCCCTATATCAAAGAGGCTAGGACCCTTTCTGCTCCCGTGCCTCCTTTGTTTAGCTTAGTTGGTTCTCCCAACCTGAAGGCTCATCTCTGACAACTGCATAGTGTCAAGTTTATTAGTACACTTACCTCTGAACATTCTCATTCATCCTGGCTTGGGGCTCTCCCATACTACTCTCTGACTCAAACTTTCCTTTGGTGGTTAATTTGGGAAGAAAACAGGAAAATTCCCAAGGTATTCCCAACTCTGTCTGACATCTCTGCTTCAACAATTAGAATTCATTGTAAGTAGCATGATAAGGCAGAGATTGTTTTGTTTTGGGTGCAAAACAGTTCATTTTGCTTCTTTTCCTAATTTTGCTTAAATTTCAACTGTAATAGTATATGCTTTAAAATAACATTCCTTTAAATAATATGATAAAAAAATAATGATTAAGTACAAAGGAAATAATGGTATCTGTGAAAGAAAAATGTATACGTATAACTGATTCACTTGATTTGCTTACAACAGAAACTAACATAATACTGTAAATCGACTATACTCCAATAAAAATGAATTTTAAAAAGTCTTGATATTTGCCTAAGCCACTGAAATGCTAGAGGAAAAAAACAAAAAAAATAATCTTTATAATACAAAGTAACTTTAAAATAATAATTTTTAATGTAAATTTTATATTGGTGTTGAGTTGCTTAACAATGTGTGAGTTTCAGGTGCACAGCAAAGTGGTCCAGTTATACATATAAAATAAGACACTTTGACTTTATTGTGAACAGTTATTCTTTCACAGTGATTTCTTTGCCACACTTGGTATTCTAGCACGCAGCATATAGAGGGTGATCAGTAAATACGTTTCCCCAGTGAGTTAGGAGCCATTGCCCTTAGGCAGTGCTGAAGGTCAGACGCCCTGCAGCCAATAACACTAAGATGTGACAGTCTTCTCATCACCCAGTATACCAGTGTACTTTCAACAACAGTTTACTAGGAAATGTGGAGCTAAACCGAAGTGATACTCTAACTATGGATGAGGGGGGCTGCGTCACTCAAGGGCCAGAGTGAGGTGAGGCACTGCCATAGTGATAGTTCTGAGGGCGTCCCTCCAGGGAACCACGCAGCAAAACCATTAAAAGCAGCTTCCCTGGAGTCACTGATTATGGCTTTATTGCCTGAGGAGATCAGTAGTTACAAAGCCACACAGCCTCCTTTAAGCCACAAAGACTGCGGACTTAAAGTTCTGTGGAATTGCTACATCACAAACATACTAGACAATCTTAAAGAAGTCTCTGGTATTGTGACGGTGGCTGATGAGGTGAAGGAGAAAAAAATGATGTGCACACTTTCCTTGTAAATACTTACATGTATACTAACATGAGTTAAAGTCAGTTGCAGAAATTTTTATTATGAAAAAGTTCATACATATATGTATGTAATAGATGTGCAACATAAAGTATATGAGTGTATATGCACCTACCACCCAGCCTAACAGACACTCAATAATTCTGAAGTACTTCTTTGAAGTGCCTCTCCCATTCCTGGTCTCCTTTGTCTTTCAAGATATATTTATCCTTTTTTTTTTAACTGCTGAAACCTGAATGGATTGTACTGAGAGAAAAATAAGCCTCTGTGTGAAGCCCCTGAGGTCTAGAGTTCTTTCTTATAGTCATAATGCAAATATTGATAACTTGAAATTAAGTGCTGCATTAACAAAATATTAATACTAAAACAACTGGCATGGCATTAGCTTAGCAGGTCTGCAGTGGGAGGGAGGGACACCAAGTCTGGGGACCCCTATTATACACAGAAGATTAAGTGTTTTGCAAAGCTGTGGGTGAAGGAAAAGAGGTGTGAAAACTAATAATGATGCATGCCTGGTGTTACTGGCTGCCTTTGACAAGGCAGAAGAAAAAAATGAGCTTGGGATATCATCAGCCAGTTTGCAAGGAACACGGTATAGAGAGAGTCTCAAGGAAAGCCCAGAAATTTGGGGGCATGAAAGGCTTGGAAAGGCCAACTACTTTTAGACCCAAAAAACAAGAAATAAGACCTAGAAGGGTTGTGTGCAACAAGAAGCCACTAGGACAGCCTGTGGCAAAGATGAGACTTATGGGTATTAACTTATGCCCAACCACAGATGCAAGGTAGCTGCCCTTTGGTAGGTAGAGAGATACAGGCCAAAGAAACAAATCTTGCTCTAAAACTGTCATTATTATACATGGAATTGACTACTATTTTAATAGAGCTATATTATCCAAGAAATCATAAACGTGGACTAAAAGGCTTTTGACTACTTGAACTAAGAATCCACTGTCTATGGGAAGCCAAGTTTGTTCCAACAGAAAATGAGCTCTAAAAGCTGTGCATCTCCAAAGGTGGGGTCTAAAGCCCAAAGCCCACTTCAAATATGAACGAGAAGATTGAAAGGGAAGAATCTTTCAGGGAGTAGAGTTAGAGGCCATTGAGAAAAATAAACAAGGACACTCCTACCAGGAAGCAGAATCACAGCCTGATCCAGGAAACTATCCCATTAATAGGATTCCATAAATGCTATGGACCAGAGATGGTGTGCGGTCCTGTTTTCTGAGTGGAAGTGCTGATGGGTTCCCCTCAGACACAGGCTGGTACATTCCACGGTGGTTTGGACCCAACCTGTATGTGGCTTGGACTGTACAGCATCTGCACAAGGCTTTAAAGAGCCTCCCTGTGGCTCAGCTGGTAAAGAACCTGCCTGCAATGCGGGAGACCTGGGTTTGATCCCTGGGTTGGGAAGATCCCCTGGAGAAGGGAAAGGCTGCCCACTCCAGTATTCTGGCCTGGAGAATTCATGGACTGTATAGTCCATGCGGTCGCAAAGCGTCAGACACAACTAAGCAACTTTCACTTAAAGAGCAGTATCCTAGAAACCAGTGGATGAAAGAGCAAGAGATTCTGTTTAGTGAAAAAAAAAGAAAGAAAATTATTTTGGTTCTGTTCGGTGGATTGGAAAATACACTGAGTTAGAATCTCTTTAAAAATACCAACTGAAATTCTAGAATCCGACTCAATGATGGAGGCAGGCCAGGGGCCATCACTATCAATAAAAGGCTGAATTTATTTCTAAGTAGTTTCAAAGAAAGATATCATTATCTGCTGGAAACAATATCCAAAGACTTGTAAGCTTTACTAAAAATATTGTTTGATACTATATTAGTGAGCATAGGCTGCTCGAACAAGTAAAACCCAAATCTCAGTAATTTCACATACTCACTCACTCACAGAAAGATTTACTTTCCATGTACCCCATAATCAAATGAGAGCTAGCAAGGTAAGAGAAATGAATTTGCTACATGATTTTAGTACTTAATTTGACCATATTAAGATATCAGAATTGTCTCAAATAAAAAAGGTTTCCCCCCTCCTCTTCCCTATCACATACTCTTAAAGGTACCTTTGAAATCCATTAGTTCTTTTTTTTAAGATTTAACCAAAATTGTGATTTTTATATTGGGGAGTAGCAAAAGGATAAAGAGAGGAAAAAATCCTTATGTACTATAATAAGAAAGTCAATCGATAATGTTTTAAAACTTAAGAATCAAGAGAACAGTTTGCACATATTTAAAAATATGGAAATAAATCTCCCAAAGGTTGAAAATGTAAAATAACTGACCCAAGAATAGGAAGTTGGAAAATGAAGGACACGGGGAACTGACACAAGGAAGTTTTGGAGATTCTGGGATAATAAGTAAGGTGACTGTGACAGTCCTAGTTTATGGGCGGTTTTTCCCCAGCATCCTGTCCAATTTAGCAATTTTTCTTGTGAAATCAATTAGTTCCATCTTCATTCTGCAAAGAAGACACTTAAGACAGGAAAGTTATGTAAACTTTCCTAAGTTAAACAGCTTGTTAAAACATGCTCCATTCTAGTACTCCACAAGGCACTCTCCCTCTCCACCTATTTCTGAATCATCACTTGGAGCCTACCTCATCTTCCTCTGTAGAGCTGGACAGGAAATTTGTGTAACAGAACACATTTTTGGCACTTTCAGTAGACTAAACCCCATTTTTATAGCCTCTCCTATATTTCCCAATCATTAAAATCATATTTTATGTATGACTTTGCATCACTATGTTAACTTTCTAACATTAAGTCCTCTCATGATCTGTTTTGCAAACTCCACTGAAATCAAACAAAATGTACTGTGTGCCTGTCATATACTAGGTAATAAGCTAGCTGGTGATAAATGATGAATAAGAGTGTTCATTATATTAAAGTGCTGGAGATAAAGTACACTGAAGTACATCAGAATGGAGATATATGAGAAGAAATAATTCTAATATAAGATAGCAAATACTAACCACTGCAGAATATTTAACCATGTGGAAGAAGCACAGTCCACTTATGCATTTCCCTTTAATTGTACATTTTTTGGTATGACAAATAATACCGATACTTGTCCTTGCATGTTTTCTATGTGCAGGGTTTTTCATCAGACTTGATTACCAGAAGTACAAACATTAAGTCAACATAATATTGTCTTTCAAAAGAATTATATGAATTTATATTCCCAACTGCAGTATATTAGAACTTAACTTCAGCTCTATTAGCATTGAAAGTTGCCTTTTTGAAAACCACTGTTTATTTTATAGATGAAAAATGATATCTAATTTTAGTTTACATTTAACAAATGGACAATAATAATATTACTCCTAATTTTGCTAGTTTTGGCTACTGGTAAAGCAACGACATTTTTGAAAGTCCATATTTACAGCCTATAGATACACAGCCTATAAGATGCAATTAACATATATTTTAGGAAGCCATTTTTGGTCTGATAATGGACAGGGATGCAAAGGAATAGATAAAAACAATAGAATGGGAAAGATAATAAATCTCTTCAAGAAAATTAGAGATACCAAGGGAACATTTCATGCAAAGATGGGCTCAATAAAGGACAGAAATGGTATGGACCTAACAGAAGCAGAAGATATTAAGAAGAAATGGCAAGAATATACAGAAGAACTATACAAAAAAGATCTTAATGACCCAGATAACCATGATGGTGTGATCACTCACCTAAGAGCCAGACATCCTGGGCCTTAGGAAGCATCACTATGAAACAAAGCTAGTGGAGGTGATGGAATTCCAGTTGAGCTATTTCAAATACTAAAAGATGATGCTGTGAAAGTGCTGCACTCAATATGCCAGCAAATTTGGAAAACTCAGCAGTGGCCACAGGACTGGAAAAGGTCAGTTTTCATTCCAATTCCAAAGAAAGGCAATGTCAAAGAGTGCTCAAACTACCACACAACTGCACTCTTCTCACATGCTAGCAAAGTAATGCTGAAAATCTTCCAAACCAGGCTTCAACAGAACATGAACTGTGAACTTCAAGATGTTCAAGCTGGATTTAGAAAGGCCAGAGGAACCAGAGATCAAACTGCCAACATCCGTTGGATCATCGAAAAAGCAAGAGAATTCCAGAAAAACATCTATTTCTGCTTTATTGACTATGCCAAAGCCTTTGACTGTGTGGATCACAACAAACTGTGGAAAATTCTTCAAGAGATGGGAATACCAGACCACCTGACTTGCCTCCTGAGAAATCTGTATGCAGGTCAAGAAGCAACAGTTAGAACTGGACATGGAACAACAGAGTGGTTCCAAATTGGGAAAGGAGTACATCAAGGCTGTATATTGTCACCCCGCTTATATAACTTATATGCAGAGTACATCATGAGAAATGCCAGGCTGCATGAAGCACAAGCTGAAATCAATACTGCCAGGAGAAATGTCAATAACCTCAGATATGCAGATGATACCACCCTTATGGCAGAAAGTGAAGAACTAAAGAGCTTCTTGATGAAAGTGAAAGAGGAGAGTGAAAAAGCTGACTTAAAACTCAACATTCAGAAAACTAAGATCATGGCATCCAGTCCCATCACTTCATGGCAAATAGATGGGGAAACAATGACAGACTATTTTTGGGGGCTCCAAATCACTGCACATGGTGACTGCAGCCATGAAATTAAAAGATGCTTGCTCCTTGGAAGAAAAGCTATGACAAACCTACACAGCATATTAAAAAGCAGAGACATTACTTTGCCAACAAAGGTCCATCTGGTCAAAGCTGTGGTTTTTCCAGTAGTCATGTATGGATGTGAGAGTTGGACTATAAAGAAAGCTGAGTGCCGAAGAATTGATGCTTTTGAACTGTGGTGTTAGAAAAGACTCTTGAGAGTCCCTTGGACTGCAAGGAGATCCAATTAGACCATCCTAAAGGAAATCACTCCTGAATATTCACTGGAAGAACTGATGCTAAAGCTGAAACTCCAATACTTTGGCCACCTGATGTGAAGAACTGACTCAATGGAAAAGACCCTGATGCTGGGCAAGACTGAAAGCAGGAGGAAAAGGGGACGACAGAGGATGAGATGGTTGGATGGCATCACCAACTTGATGGACATGAGTTTGAGTAAGCTCTGGGAGTTGGTGATGGACAGAGAAGCCTGGCATGCTGCAGTCCACGGGGTCGCAAAGAGTCGGACATGACCAAGTGACTGGACTGAACTGAACTGACTGAATGGACAGGGAATCAGAGTATCTTAGTAGCAAAAGGGATACTGGCAGTCATCAAATTCACCCAACTGCAGAGTCCTTTCTACAACATCCCTGACAAAGGGACACCTAGCCACTGCACGAACAATTTCAATGATGATAATAAACTCACTGTTGGGTAGCTCTCTGGATAGTAACACACTCTCTGTAATTGATACAGAAACATGAAACTGCTTTATAAAGTTAAAAGGATGCTCTATAAATTCAAGATTTTTTTCTAATTCATAGGTTGGATTAATTTGTTAACTTGTTTTAAAAATAGTGTTCTACTCTCAAAACGGTATGATCTTGCATTTAGATACAGCTTTATTATTTAAATGTTAGTCACTCAGCTGTGTCCAACTCTTTGCAACCCCATGGACTGTAGCCCTCAAGGCTCCTCTGTCTGCAGAATTCTCCAGGCAAGAGTACTGGAATGGGTAGGCATTCCTTTCTCCAGGGGATCTTCCCGACCCAAAGAGCATACTCAGGTGTCTTGCACAGCAAGCAGATCTTTACTGTCTAAGCCATGGGAAGTCCTATATTATATTTTAAAGATACTTTCATATCTCAATCACAGTGAGTGATTTTAATAGCAGCTTTTAATATTCTGGTATGCTTACTCTCTTTAAATGCCAAAATCGCAGTATCTTTGTTGTCATAAGTCTGTTATTCTGCTATTTAAAAATAAAAAATCTATATTATTTATATATTGAAATAACTGTTATTCAATTACTTAATTTATCCAAGAAAGGACATGTTATATGCGGTCTAGACAGGCCCTCACTTGGTGCACAAAGCAAAAAGTGTTACGCTTCTGTTGCAAGATATAATTCTTAGTCCAAAATAATTTCTTGTGCAGTGGATTATGACCATCACAGTACTAAAATTGATATAGGTAACTTCACATTGGGATCTCCAGCTATACATGATAAAACTAATGAAAATGCTGAAAACTAGAAGATATCTTTGAAACAAAACCTATATAGCTCTCTATAAATTAGGGGTAAAAAACCTAACCCTAGTCAAATGTCAAAAGATGCTTTATTAATATTTCTACAAGGTTATCAAACGAGATAGGATTATTCAAAAGAAGTCAAGGAAATGCTGGGAAGTAGTATATAAGCTTCATTGTCCTTCTGACTAGTGTAGTATCTGAAAGATCTTCATTCGAAAATTATGCTAAAAATATACTCCTGACTCAGCAATGGCACTAATGACAATGCATTTTAATGTTTAAGATCATATTTTCTAAGATCAAATAAAATCCTATTAAAATTCATCTGCCAATTTATATTAAAAGGTTAACATATGTTTAATATTTGCTTTTTAATAATAGTTTTATTAAGGTATAAATAACATTACATGCAATTCACCCATGTAAAGTGCTCTCAGTATGTTTTAGTTCATTCATGAAGTTGTACAACCATCACCATGATTAACTTTAGAACATCTGCATCAGCCCCCAAAGAAACCCTATACACATTAGCAGTTCTTCTCCATTACCCACCCTCCCCTTCAGCTGATGCTGAGCCCCATCAGCCTTCAGCAACTATATTAATCTACTTTCTGTCCATATAGATTTGTCTATTCTGGACATTTCATATAAATGGAATTATATAATATGTGATCTCTTGTGACTGGCTTTGTTCACTCAGGATAATGTCTTCAAGGTCCATCCATGCTGTACTTCATTCTTTTTACTGCTGAATACTATTCCATTATTTGGATATACCAGAATTTATTTACTCATTCATCAGCTGATGGATATTTGGGTTGTTTCTACGTTTTAGCTATTATGTAGAATAGTGCTATAAATACTTGTATACACATTTTTATGTGCATTGGTTTTCATTTCTCTGGGGTGTATCCAGAGGAGTAGAAATGCTGGGTGACATGGTAACTCTATGTTTAGCCTTCTGAGGAACTGACAGACTGTTTTCAGAGCAGTGGTGCAGTTTTACATCCCCACGAGGGGATGTAAATTTTTTAATGCCTTAAAAGAACACTTCTCGTACTCTTGTTCTATTTCCACTCTAGACTTGAGTACTGTGAACACCTGGCCAGTGTGTGACAGTTCCAATTTCTCCACATCCTCATTATTACTCATTATATCTTTTTAATTACAGCAACTTTTTTTTTATAACTGGTACTTTTTAACATTTTGTAATACATTTATAGGTGCTAAAACTTTTGAAATAAACATTGTTTACTGATATTTTGCTTCAGGAATTGTAAACGCTTCAAAAAAACATCAATAATGATATTAATACATACTTCAATATTCAATAAAATAAAGGCCCCAAAGTATAAATTTTATACTGATTATTTCAGTAAATGCAACTTGTATAAAGCTTCACATGACAAATTATCTTCAGAGCTCAGAATTAAGTATAACTTTTTCTTGACTTGTATATCCCTTCCATTAAAAAAAAAAGAGAGGTGTGTAATTCACTCTTTCTTTGTGCTGATTACTAGGAAGCTTAAAATAGAGCTTTTTCTTAGTTGGGAATCTAGCAAAACTAACTTTTATTTTTATCTTTCATCTTATGGGTCTTGTTCAATTTATAGATATATCTCTGTATTTAGTAAAAGGTAACACAATCCTTTTTAGAAATAGTGCATACAGAAGTAAATAAATAAAAATGTAGTATCTAGTAATTATTGAATAAAATGAGTCATGGTACCTGATATATCTGTAGCTAGCTTAAACACCGGTGAAAATATTCCCAAATGGTTTCTATTTGGAATAATTTACAGGAAGTTACTTTGTTTCTCTGCATTACTTTTTAAAGTCACACAGAATAATTATTTGTCTATATGAAATGTATGTATTCTAATGTAAAGAAAGTGAATATCTATGAATAGTTAGAGAAAAGCATTTGGCATCCATTATTGGTGATACTGAATATAATTCAGGGTTTGGTACCAGATATAAGGTGAGAATACCAGAAACTATACTTACCTCTGAGTGATTTCTGTAAAGTCCAATAATTTAACTTATTAAGCAGGGGGAATAAATCATATGTATCTTCCAGACATAGGTGACAGTAAGAAAACAATCTAAATAGAAATAAGAGAATTTGTAAATTTTTTTAATGCCTTAAAATAACACTTCTCATACCCTTGTTCTATTTCCACTCTAGACTTGCGTGTTGTGAACACTTGGCCAAAGTATGGCCCAAAGAACTAGGCCATCCCCATAAATTAATACATGTCATAAAATGACTTAAATTTCCATGTGTTAAGTGGACAGATGAGTAAGTACTGGCTTTCTAGAATGGTAAGAAACCTTAGAAATTGTATAGTTTGCTTCAGTTACAGATGTGGGAAATGAAGATGAGGTGAAAGAACTTACCCCAGATCTCTTAAGTTCATAGCAGGATGGGAACTATACCCCAGCTGATTCCTGACTGAAGGCTATTTCCACAACACCATGATAGTTCAAATCAAAGTTTAAAATGTATTTGATTTCCAGCTTTGTTTAAACCTTGAGTTTTAAAAAGCTGAACATGATATAGCCTAAAATAGCAAAAAAGTTCTGATGAACTCACAGTTTTAGCTAACAGCTAACTAGAATCCAAATAAAATAGCAATGTTACTATCAGAACAGATGATGAGTATATCATTAAAAGCAAGTGTAATGGTGTCAACCTTAAAGCTTACTAGGATATTTTAAAAATCATAAGAATGCTATTAGATGGTTTATGGTCACTTGAGAAAATTACTTTCATACAGACAAAAGAACAAACTTCTAGAAGAAAATCTAAAGATAAGATTGATAGCTCTTTCTTATCTATTTCATTCCCTGAAAAGTATGTGAAACATTAACTTCACAAGTTAAATATTAAAATGAAAAAAAGGAAGAAATACTAAACTATCCAGTTCAGGAATCACAGATTGAGTTTTGAAAGACGGTTTGATCTTGAAATCTTTTTTACTGGTCTTCTCATGGCATTCATTGTCTTCTGATTCACTTAATTACATCTCACCCTGAAATAAGATAAGAATTAATCGTGATTTTTCAGTTAACATTGTGTGCAACAAAAACACTAGTATGTCACACGGGGAGAACTACCTAGTTATCCTAGTTTCCCCAGCCCACAGTCCTTCACAGAGAAATCTCTCTATGCAGATTTTCTGTTTACTGTATAATCCTAAACAGCCATATGTTACAGCATATCATATCACCTTGCCAAGCTACAGAGGCAACTCCCTCAAGGGCAAATAATCCAAAGGCCTAGAAGTAGCCCATGAGGTGGCCTAATGTGGAAAGTTTTGTCCAAAGAGGGATGAGATGGACCAATCTGATGCTTGTCTCTGGAAATGTGAGTTAAAGCTAAGAAAATACAATCCATGAGGTAGAGCATGGACAAGATGGAAATAAGAATCCATGAGTAAGCCAAAGATACGTGACCTAAAATTACAATAAAATTGAAACTATGATATATACCAGAGTCTGTAATGTAAAAGTGTAGAAAGTGAAATTGGCAGTTGGTAATGAGAAGAAAAATGAAGCAGAGAATAAACTAGTGGTCTATTATACTACAAATAATAATAGCAACATTCTTAGATCTCATATCTGAGTCAGGACTATTCTAAATTTTATTTATTTGTTTACTCATTATCAACTTCACAAAATCTCTATGATGCAGATACTATCATTAGCTCTGTTAGCTCCGACAGAAGACAGAAACAGGTTATACAGTTAGTAAGTAGATCTGGAATTCGAATCCAGGAAATCAAAGTTCAAAGTCTGTGCCTTTAATTACTATCCAATATGGCAAACCACTAAAGTGATGATCCATGAACATCTGCTGAGGTCTTTAAGGCTTCTCTGAATTTAAATTCTAGCATCTGTGGATCCAGTTATATTGGAATTCCTGTTCTTGGATTTCTATGAGTCTGTCTTTCCCTTGTTGACTTATATGTCCTTACAAGGACAACTGCCCCATGTGCTCACTTGATAAAGTAACAGCCGCCTTTAATTCCCTGCAGGTGCTTAAAAATATTTTACTCAGGGAGTGATGTCAGCTAAAATGACAGAATAGGGACCCCCCAAAAAGAATTTCCTCCTTAAAAACAATGAGACAATTTACCAAAAAAAAAAAAAAAAAAAAAAGGTCAGAAGCAAGTTTTTAGAACTCTAGAAATTAACCAAAGGCTTGCAGCAATCCTGGAGAATTTAATACATACACACCCACACACACACACCCCCATGGCAAAATCCAGTAAGAACACTGAACTTTGTAGCATTTTAACTTGCCCTACTCCACTCTTTCCTCAGCTCTGTGGTGAAATTCCTATGATGAAACTGACAAACTAATCCTAAAATGTATATGGAAAATAAAGGGACTCTGAAAGGGGCAGGAGGAGAAGGGGATGACAGAGGATGAGATGGCTGGATGGCATCACCGACTCGATGGACATGAGTTTGGGTAAACTCTGGGAGTTGGTGATGGACAGGGAGGCCTGGCGTGCTGCGATTCATGGGGTCGCAAAGAGTCGGACACGACTGAGTGAACTGAACTGAACTGAACTGAGCAACCAAAACAATCTTGCAAAAGATTAAAGTTAAAGGACTCACTCACTGATTTCAAAACTTTATGAAAAGTTATAGTCATCAAGACAGAATGGTACTGGCATAGGGACAGACTTACAGATTAATGGAATAGAGCTGAGAGCCTAGAAATAAATTTATATGTTTATGGCTAATTTTTAAAAGGATGCCAAGGCAATCCGACTGAGTAAGAATAGTCTTTTCAGCAAATGGTGCTAGGATAATTGAACAGACACATGCAAAAGACTAAAATTAGACATATTTCACATCCTATACAAATATTAACTCAAAATGGATTGGAAAAGAGCTAACACTATAAAACTCTTAGATGAAAATAGGTATAAATTCGTATGTTCTCGGATTAGGCAATGATTTGTTAGATATGATACCTGAAACACAAGCAAATGAGAAAATATAATCCTAGGAAGCCAGTATCAATTGGACTTCATCAAAATCAAAACTGTCTTCTTCAAAGAACAGCATCAAGAAAGGGAAAAAACCAATAAATAGGAGAAAATATCTGCAAATCATTTATGTGATAAGGTCCAACAACCAGAAAATATAAAGAACTCTTATAATGTAACAAAAATAACACAAACAACTTTTTTAAAATGGGCAAATGACTTGAATAGCTATTTCTCCAAAAAAGATATACAAATGGCCAGCAAATACATGGGCACTAAATATCTAATGTGGGGCCCTAGAATCAACCTTCACAGCTCATTGCTGGAAGAACTAAAGTTTCTGCAAAACTCCACTGGGGGAACTTTTAGAAGCTTGTGCCTGGTTCCCTCCAAACTTCATCTCACACATCTCTTTCCTTTGATAGTTTTGCTTTGTATCCTTTAACTGTAATAAATCTTAGCTGTGTGCATAAATAGATGCTGAGTCCTGTGAGTCATTCTAATGAACCAGTGAACACAGGAGTCGTCTTGGGGTCCTCCCAACACAGAAGTACAGCATTTTTCAGAAGGAAGTCCTTTTCTACAATTTATATCAATGCTTTAACTCCATTGTATTTCCATTGATTATTCATTATCTTGTACACTTCAAGTATTTATGATTAGTCAAGGCCATCTAGCCAAAAACTGAACAGAACGTTGCTATTCTATGAATTTTCATCAAAGAAACCTATTATACTACATGCACTTTGAGTGCCTGTGTTTGAAAAGAATTCTGATCTATAGATAATTTATATCTTTGCTTACAATTTTAATACTGTTAAGTTATATATGAATATATTATCTGCATGAGATAAGGTTATAGAAGACATGGACTGCCTGAGTAATTCTTCTGCACTTAGTACAGGACCACAGAAAAGCGTGTGTAGACATAATCTCCTAAACTCCTAAAATATTTCTCTGTTCTTTATTCATCCTAAATTATTTTTATTCACAAACGAAAACATAGTTTAAACTGCACAGACACCTACATTTATTGCAGTGTCCATACCTCCTCACTAAAAGGTTCAGTTCAGTTCAGTCACTCAGTCGTGTCCGATTCTTTGCAACCCCATGGACTGTAGCACGCCAGGCCTCCCTGTCCATCACCAACTCCTGGAGTTTACCCAAACTCATGTCCACTGAGTCGGTGATGCCATCCAACCATCTCATCCTCTGTCAAACCCTCTGTCATTCTCCTCCCACCTTCGATCTTTCCCAGCATCAAGGTCTTTTCTAATGAATCAGTTCTTTGCATCAGGTGGCCAAAGTACTGGAGTTTCAGCTTCAACATCAGTCCTTCCAATAAACACTCAGGACTGATCTCCTTTAGGATGGACTGGTTGGATCTCTTTGCAGTCTAAGGGACTCTCAAAATTCTTCTCCAACACCACAGTTCAAAAGCATCAATTTTTCAATGCTCAGCTTTCTTTATAGTCCAACTCTCACATCCATACATGACCACTGGAAAAGCCATAGCTTTTGACCAGATGGACCTTTGTTGGCACAGTAATGTCTCTGCTTTTTAATATGCTGTGTAGGTTGGTCATAACTTTCCTTCCAAGGAGTAAGCATCTTTTGATATCACGGCTGCAGTCACCATCTGCAGTGATTTTGGAGCTCAAAAAAATAAAGTCTGCCACTGTTTCCACTGTTTCCCCATCTATTTCCCATGAAGTGATGGGACCAGATGCCATGATCTTAGTTTTCTGAATGTTGAGCTTTAAGCCAATTTTTTCACTCTCCTCTTTCACTTTCATCAAGAGGCTCTTTAGTTCTTCTTCACTTTCTGCCATAAGGGTGGTGTCATCTGCATATCTGAGGTTATTGACATTTCTCCCGGCAATCTTGATTCCAGCTTGTGCTTCTTCCAGCCCAGTGCTTCTCATGATGTACTCTGTGTATAAGTTAAATAAGCACAGTGACAATATACAGCCTTGATGTACTCCTTTTCCTATTTGGAAGCAGTCTGTTGTTCCATGTCCAATTCTAACTGTTGCTTCCTGACCTGAATACAGATTCCTCAAGGGACAGGTCAGGTGGTCTGGTATTCCCATCTCTTTCAGAATTTTCCACAGTTTGTGGTGATCCACACAGTCAAAGGCTTTGGCATAGTCAATAAAGCAGAAATAGATGTTTTTCTGGAACTCTTGCTTTTTCGATGATCCAGCAGATGTTGGCAATTTGATCTCTGGTTCCTCTGCCTTTTCTAAAACCAGTTTGAACATCTGGAAGTTCATGGTTCATGTATTGCTGAAGCCTGGCTTGGAGAATTTTGAGCATTACTTTACTAGCGTGTGAGATAAGTGCAATTGTGTGGTAGTTCGAGCACTCTTTGGCATTGCCTTTCTTTGGGACTGGAATGAAAACTGACCTTTTCCAGTCCTGTGGCCACTGCTGAGTTCTCCACGTTTGCTGTGCAGCACTTTCACAGCATCATCTTTCAGGATTTGAAATAGCTCAACTAGAATTCCATCACCTCCACTAGCTTTGTTCATAGTGGTGCTTCCTAAAGCCCACTTGACTTCACATTCCCCGATGTCTGGCTCTAGGTGATCACACCATTGTGATCATTTGGGCCATGAAGATCATTTTGGTACAGTACTTCTGTGTATTCTTGCCACCTCTTCTTAATATTTTCTGCTTCTGTTAGGTCCATACCATTTCTGTCCTTTATTGAGCCCATCTTTGCATGAAATGTTCCCTTGGTATCTCTAATTTTCTTGAAGAGATCTCTAGTCTTTCCCATTCTGTTATTTTCCTCTATTTCTTTGCACTGATCACTGAGGAAGGCTTTCTTATCTCTCCTTGCTTTTCTTTGGAACTCTGCATTCAAATGGGTATATCTTTCCTTTTCTCCTTTGCTTTTCGCTTCTCTTCTTTTCACAGCTATTTTTAAGGCCTCTTCAGACAGCCATTTTGCTTTTTTGCATTTCTTTTCCATGGGGATGGTCTTAATCCCTGTCTCCTGTACAATGTCACGAACCTCCATCCATAGTTCATCAGGCACTCTGTCTATCAGATCTAGTCCCTTAAATCTATTTCTCACTTCCACTGTATAATCATAAGGGATTTGATTTAGGTCATACCTGAATGGTCTAGTGGTTTTCCCTACTTTCTTTGATTTAAGTCTGAATTTGGCAATAAGGAGTTCATGATCTGAGCCACAGTCAGCTCCCAGTCTTGCTTTTGCTGACTGTATAGAGCTTCTCCATCTTTGGCTGCAAAGAATATAATCAGTCTGATTTCAGTGTTGACCATCTGGTGATGTCCATGTGTAGAGTCTTCTCTTGTGTTGTTGGAAGAGGGTGTTTGCTATGACCAGTGCGTTCTCTTGGCAAAACTCTATTAGCCTTTGCCCTGCTTCATTCTGCACTCCAAGGCCAAATTTGCCTGTTACTCCAGGTGTTTCTTGACTTCCCACTTTTGCATTCCAGTCCCCTATAATGAAAAAGACATCTTTTTTGGGTGTTAGTTCTAATAAGGTCTTGTAGGTCTTCATAGAACCATTCAACTTAAGCTTCTTCAGTCACGGCATAGACTTGGATTACCTTGATATTGAATGGTTTGCCTTGGAAATGAACAGAGATCATTCTGCCGTTTTTGAGACTGCATCCAAGTACTGCATTTCGGACTCTTTTGTTGACTGTGATGGCTACTCCATTTCTTCTAGGGGATTCTCACCCACAGTGGTAAAACTAAAAGGTTAAGGCAGATCATTTAATTGGATTTGTTGTTAATGGTGTAGCTCTAAGCTCTACTTGGGAACAGTATCGTTTTAGCTTAGAAAATAACATCATGTTTGAGGATGAATAATATTCCTGGAACCTACCAGATATATATAAATAGTAAATGGAGAATACAAACTTCTCTAAGTTCTCTTACCATCTGCTATTTTACACTGTTGCTATAAAAGTTAAGCTTCCAAAATATAATGGACACCTGTTGCATGAGTACCATTCACATTTCAATGTAATTAATTAGAAAGGAAAGATCTAGACTTACGTTTTCACTAGATTCTCTTTCATTTTAGGCAGATGATCCATCTGTTTCCTTTGAGAAACTGGGTAGGAGCCAGAGGTCTGAAATACAATAGTTGAGCATTTATCCTCTTATTTCTTGATTGCTTTCAGAGATAAGAGGAATAGTCAATTCTCAATTAACTCTTTCCTAACCAGGTATGGATACTGTATTTTAGATATAATGCTGTTGTACTACATTACAGTATAAAAAAATTTAATATAGATTAGAAACCAAAAAGTTCCTGTGACTCACTTTATTGTAATATTAATTTTACTTTATTTTGATGGTCAGGAATCAAACCTGCAATATCTCCTAGGTATGCCTGTATATCTTTTTTCCCCTTTCTTTCTTTTTTAATTGAAATATAGTTGATGTACAATATTATATGTCACTGGTTGGTACAGTACAGTGATTGACAGTTTTTACAGGTTATACTGCATTTGGGGGGCTTCTCTGGTGGCTCAGATGGTAAAGAATCCGCCTGCAGTGCAAGAGACCAGGGTTCAATCCCTGGGTCAAGAAGACCCCCTGGAGGAGGGAATGGCAACTCACTCCAGTATTCTTGCCTGGAGAATTCCGTGGACAGAGGAGCCTGGCAACCTACAGGCCACCGGGTTGCAAAGAGTCAGACATAACTGAATGACTAACACTTTCACTTCATTTTGCTTTATACTGTATAGTTATTATAAAATATTGGCTAGATTGCCTATATATTCTTAAAAAGCAATGTCCATACTGTCCATATACCATGCGAATTGGAAGAATCCTAAGATGTGGAAACTCAGTTTCAGCCAAAACTGTGAAGCCAGCAGAAATATAAACAGCAGACTCAGCAAACAGCTCTAGTTATCTACTAAAGAATCAATTATTTATGTATTCAGCATGGAAAGAATGGCAAATCATTCATTGACCTTTCCAGTCACCATAATATTCACATAGTCAGAACCATCTTTGACTATAAAGATTAACAATTCACTCTGGAGTGAAAATCCTTATTAACATTTATACAGGGAAACAGGATTAACATCTTCCTGGGAAGCTGTTAAAATAGGCTTTGATTGTATGTTCAGTGATCCTGTATAATCAGAGTAGGAGCTATTCCACCCAAATGATTTTTTTCAGATAAACAAAGCTAAAGAAGGATGGCTAAGGCAAGTAGAAATGCTGATGCCCCTTTCACAGAGGGAGGGGCTAGGGAGATGGGAAAGAAAAACAGGAAAACAATATTCACTGTTTGCTGGAATTTAGAACCAATAATGTGCCAGGCATTTCACTCAGCACTTTTCATATATCATATCTCCAGACCCTCACAAATCCCCCTCAAGATACTCCCACTACTTTCCTTTTACAGAGGAGGAAAGAAATTGAGGCCCCCAAAGGTCACATCACAGTAGGTACAAATCTGGGATTCAAGTCCAATTTGCAGTGACTCCAAAGTCTGTGGCCTCTCATCATATCATGGCTTCATAAAGGAGAGGGCATGTTGCTAAACCTTGAAGGAGGCAGAACTGGAATGTAGGAGAAACAGCATATTCTGAGGAGACAGAGTGCAAGGTATGAGAAAAGGCACATGGATACTGGTACAGCAAGAGGAAGCAGGGCTTCTAGCCAAGTATCCAGGACTATAAAAGGTGGACTGACTGTCCTTTTCATGGGTAAAAGACCAAAATTTTGTCTCAATTTCCTACTTACCTTCGTTGGCACTAAAGTCCAAGCTTGCCTTTACCCCTCACCCTGACTTTCATTCTCAAGTTGTTCTCTGCATCCCATCCTCGATTCCAATCCCCAAAGCTAACTCCCTTCCTTCTAGTCCCTTCATTAAGCCTCTGGAAACACCAAATCAGTGGTCAGATAATCACTTTTATGTCAAAACCAGTCCTCAAGGTCCTCCACCTCTATGTCTCATGTACCTATGTCTTGAGGACACTGACTCTCTTTTTGGTTCTTCTTCCCTGGCTATCACTGCTGAAACTCTTCAAAGCTGTATCTCAGACTATCTCTTCACCCTGTGTATTCTCCCTGATGCATTTGATTCATTCACATGGGGTCATTTACTATCTATATGCTGCTGCTGCTGCTAAGTCACTTCAGTCGTGTCCGACTCTGTGCGACCCCACAGACAGGAGCCCACCAGGCAAGAGTACTGGAGTGGGTTGCCATTGCTTTCTCCGATCTATATGCTAATAAGTTCTAAATCCATTGCTTCAATCCTGATCTTTCTTTTATTTTTTTCTCTTAGATTCACACATCCTACCCCTCTTTGGACACTTCCATTCAAATGATGCACATTGAAAACTGAATTTGCATCCTAACCTGAAAACATATATCAAAATAGTTAATAAGGATTAAATATCTAAATGTCAAATATTAAGCCAAATAAGTACTAAAGAGATGTGATGAATGTTATGAAACACTGAGACAAAGACAGTCTTTTAAAATATGACATAAGAAGCCATAAATAAAAGATAGCTTTGACAACATCTAAACAAAAACTCTATATACCAACAACATCATAAATAAAATGGAAAAGCAAATGAAAAACTGGAAAGTATGTGCAGTGTCTTTCATAAATCATTGATCAATTCCCTGTCCTGCCGCTTGTAAGTACACACTTTCTAGCAATAGCAGTGTGGGGTCTATCTTAGACTTCATCATGCATAGCTATGAGGTAAAATGCCTTGACTTTCATGACAGAGGAGTGAAAACTACTTATTTGTGTGAATTCTAGTAATTACAAAGCAAACTAAAGGAACAATTAAAATAACAAGCACACAAAATATAATATTAATTTGGGAAACATATATCTTATTTTTACCTTTTTATAAAAGTCCAGCAGCTGCGATGGACTGTGTGGCTGCGACGGACCGCGCACAAGCGTGGCCGAGAAGAGCTGCCCCACGCCCGAGGTCGCGGCCCCACGCCCGAGGTCAGGGGCGGCGGCCAGGAGGAGCAGCCCCACGTCCAAGAACGGCGGCTGCGCGGGTACAAGAGGGCTGAGAGGAGCTGCTCCACGTTCAAGGTCAGGAGGGGCGGCCGTGAGGAGATACCCCTCGTCCAAGGTAAGGAGCAGCAGCTGCGCTTTGCTGGAGCAGCTGTGAAGAGATACCCCACGTCCAAGGTAAGAGAAACCCAAGTAAGACGGTAGGTGTTGCCAGAGGGCATCAGAGGGCAGACACACTGAAACCATAATCACAGAAAACTAGCCAATCTGATCACAGGACCACAGTCGTGTCTAACTCAGTGAAACTAAGCCATGCCGTGTGGGGCCACCCAAGATGGTCGGGTCATGGTGGAGAGGTCTGACAGAATGTGGTCTGCTGGAGAAGGGAATGGCAAACCACTTCCATATTCTTGCCTTGAGAACCCCATGAACAGTATGAAAAGGCAAAAAGATAGGACACTGAAAGATGAACTCCCCAGGTCGGTAGGTGCCCAATATGCTACTGGAGATCAGTGGTAGAAGTAACTCCAGAAAGAATGAAGGGATGGAGCCAAAGCAAAAACAATGCCCAGTTGTGGATGTGACTGGTGATAGAAGCAAGGTCCGATGCTGTAAAGAGCAATATTGCATAGGAACCTGGAATGTTAGGTCCATGAATCAAGGCAAACTGGAAGTGGTCAAACAGGAGATGGCAAGAGTGAACGTCAACATTCTAGGAATCAACTAACTAAGATGGACTGAAATGTGTGAATTTAATTCAGATGATCATTATATCTACTACTGTGGGCAGGAATTCCTTAGAAGAAATGGAGTAGCTATCATGGTCAACAAAAGAGTCCGAAATGCAGTACTTGGATGCAGTCTCAAAAACGGCAGAATGATCTCTGTTCATTTCCAAGGCAAACCATTCAACATCAAGGTAATCCAAGTCTATGCCGTGACTGAAGAAGCTTAAGTTGAATGGTTCTATGAAGACCTACAAGACCTTTTAGAACTAACACCCAAAAAAGATGTCTTCTTTCATTATAGGGGACTGGAATGCAAAAGTGGGAAGTCAAGAAACACCTGGAGTAACAGGCAAATTTGGCCTTGGAGTGCAGAATGAAGCAGGGCAAAGGCTAATAGAGTTTTGCCAAGAGAACGCACTGGTCATAGCAAACACCCTCTTCCAACAACACAAGAGAAGACTCTACACATGGACATCACCAGATGGTCAACACTGAAATCAGACTGATTATATTCTTTGCAGCCAAAGATGGAGAAGCTCTATACAGTCAGCAAAAACAAGACTGGGAGCTGACTGTGGCTCAGATCATGAACTCCTTATTGCCAAATTCAGACTTAAATTGAAGAAAGTAGGGAAAACCACTAGACCATTCAGGTATGACCTAAATCAAATCCCTTATGATTATACAGTGGAAGTGAGAAATAGATTTAAGGGACTAGATCTGATAGACAGAGTGCCTGATGAACTATGGATGGAGGTTCGTGACATTGTACAGGAGACAGGGATTAAGACCATCCCCATGGAAAAGAAATGCAAAAAAGCAAAATGGCTGTCTGAGGAGGCCTTACAAATAGCTGTGAAAAGAAGAGAAGCTAAAAGCAAAGGAGAAAAGGAAAGATATACCCATTTGAATGCAGAGTTCCAAAGAAAAGCAAGGAGAGATAAGAAAGCCTTCCTCAGTGATCAGTGCAAAGAAATAGAGGAAAATAACAGAATGGGAAAGACTAGAGATCTCTTCAAGAAAATTAGAGATACCAAGAGAACATTTCATGCAAAGATGGGCTCAATAAAGGACAGAAATGGTATGGACCTAACAGAAGCAGAAGATACCAAGAAGAGGTGGCAAGAATACACAGAAGAACTATACAAAAAAGATCTTTACAACCCAGATAGTCACGATGGTGTGATCACTCACCTAGAGTCAGACATCCTGGAATGTGAATTTAGCTGGATTTAGCAAGGGCAGAGGAAGCAGAAATCAAATTGCCAACAGCCGCTGGATCATCGAAAAAGCAAGAGAATACCAGAAAAACATCTATTTCTGCTTTATTGACTATGCCAAAGCCTTTGACTGTGTGGATCACAGTAAACTGTAGAAAATTCTGAAAGAGATGGGAATACCAGACCATCTGACCTGCCTCTTGAGAAATCTGTATGCAGATCAAGAAGCAACAGTTAGAACTGGACATGGAACAACAGACTGGTTCCAAATAGGAAAAGGAGTACGTCAAGGCTGTATATTGTCACTGTGCTTATTTAACTTATATGCAGAGTACATCATGAGAAATGCTATGCTGGATGAAGCATAAGCTGGAATCAAGATTGCTGGGAGAACTATCAATAACCTCAGATATACAGATGACACCACCCTTATGGCAGAAAGTGAAAAGGAACTAAAAAGCCTCTTAATAAAAGTGGAGGAGGAGAGTGGAAAAGTTGGCTTAAAGCTCAACTTTCAGAAAACTAAGATCATGGCATCTTGTCCCATCACTTCATGGAAAATAGATGGGGAAACAGTGCAAATGGTGGCAGACTTTATTTTTTTGAGCTCCAAAATCACTGCAGATGGTGATTGCAGCCATGAAACTAAATGATGCTTACTCCTTGGAAGGAAAGTTATGACCAACCTAGATAGCATATTAAAAAGCAGAGACATTAAATAAATAAATAAATAAATAAATAAAAGCAGAGACATTACTTTGCCAACAAAGGTCCGTCTAGTCAAGGCTATGGTTTTTCCAGTGGTCATGTATGAATGTGCGGGTTGGATGGTGAAGAAAGGTCAGAGCCGAAGAATTGATGCTTTTGAACTGTGGTGTTGGAGAAGACTCTTGAGAATCCCTTGGACTGTAAGAAGATCCAACCGGTCCATCCTGGGGGAGATCAGTCCTGGGTGTTCTTGGAAGGACTGATGTTGAGACTGAAACTCCAATACTTTGGACACCTCATGCATAGAGTTGACTCACTGGAAAAGACCCTAATGCTGGGAAGGATTGGGGGCAGGAGGAGAAGGGGATGACAGAGGATGAGATGGCTGGATGGCATCACCGACTCGATGGACATGGGTTTGGGTAGACTCCAGGAGTTGGTGATGGACAGGGAGGCCTGGAGTGCTGCGATTCATGGGGTCGCAAAGAGCCGGACACAACTGAGTGACTGAACTGACTGACTGATAAAAGTTACATGTTTTCTTTTTTACCTTCCATATATAGAAACTTGGTACTTTTTCTCCTTTAATTCCAACAGCTGCTTTCTACTAAACCAAGCCAATCAAAAAACCTAGAAAAGTGAAAAACATAATTTACAGTACCTCTTAAAAACTGAAGGTAAAGAAACAAGTTACCTGAGACATTTCAGCGAGGTATGTACAGCGCTCATTGTTGGTCCTGTGGTAAGCTTATGTGAAAGATATAAAAGTTAAGAAACTGATATCAAAGAAGATTTACAATACTAGCAAGATTACTGCCAAGTTATGTCTCTATGCTTTTTAAAAATAGTATACAAAATAGTTTTGTAAGTATACTGTAGAACTATATAGTATGTTTTTAATAACATACCAAAAATCATGGCAGTTCCAAAGGAATTTCTTAACATAGAATAGAAACAAACCTTTGACTCTTGTTCCAGTCTCAGTGCATAGTCTTTCACTTGATTTTCCAGATTCCTTTTTTCTCTAATTGTTTAAGCAATGCATTTAAGGATTTCTGAAAGTATAAACAGTATTTTTACATGCACTCACATTTTAAATATTAGGACCACCAATCTCTTCATTGGCAAATTCCTTCTATTCCATATCATTCTGTTACTTCAAAAGTCTATAATATGTACCTTTTCAGCAATAATAATAATAATAATGTTTATTGAACCCTAACAATAGCCATATACTGTGCTAAATGATTTCCACAGATTATTTTATTTAATCCTTATTACAGACACCAAGATGACTAATATATTCATTTTACTGTTGAGAAAACTGCATCTGATAGAGCTTAAATAACTTGCCCAAAGGCACAGAGCTAGTAAATGGCAGAGCTGGAATCCAGGTAATCTGACTCCAAAGACAATACACACTAAATGAGTACTATATGTGTGTATTCATGCGATTGCTATCAGGGTAACTAAAGTACAGTGTTAGAACAGGCAGTAAGGGTTTTCCTGGTGGCTCAGTGGTAGAGAATCTGTCTGCCAATGCAGGAGACAAGGGTTTGATCCCTGGTCTGGGAAGATCCCACATGTCATGGAGCAGCTAAGCCTGTATGCCACAACTACTGAGCCTGTGCTTGAGAGCCCGGGATCTGCAACTGTTGCGTCCCCGTGCCGCAGCTACTGAAGCCAGGGCACTCAGGAGCCTGTGCTCCACAACAACAGAAGCTCCCACTTGGTGCAGCCAGGGAAAAGCCCACACAGCAACGAAGACCCAGTACAGCCATAAATAAATAAATAAATAAAAAGAAGAACAGGCAGTAAAGTTGATAATCAAGGGAACTGTGAAAATATGGCAGAGTAGAATGGTTCTGGAAACCACAACACCAACCCATCACCACAAATAGGTGAACAGCATTGAGAAAAGGGTTAGCCAAGCACCAGAACAATAATGCATTACACGGATTGGGTTTATTTATTTATTTTTTTAGCAATACAATGTCTAATCTGAAATTACACCCATAGTAACATCTGTTTATTTTTCAGGATGTCTGAACCATAGCTGAGTACTCTATTTTGACTTTTAATTGTAAAATTTTTTTAATAGCCAAAGCAGATGGCACCATTAATGATGTCAGTGTTTCTCTAGGTATGAGAAGATGCAAGAATTGGGATTCATCTTTTCTCTTGAAAAGATCTAACTATCTGAAGGCCTGTTTTGCCAGTTTTTCCCAGAGCACGGAATGCCTCATTCTTGATCTTCACCCTGAACTCCTTTCAGGGCCGTTGAAAGTCAGCAGTTGCAGTGGCCATGATATAATCTCTGTAGATGTAGATGGCAAGTGTCAATCTTCAGTTGGCAGAGC
This sequence comes from Odocoileus virginianus, assembly GCF_023699985.2. Classification (NCBI taxonomy): domain Eukaryota; kingdom Metazoa; phylum Chordata; class Mammalia; order Artiodactyla; family Cervidae; genus Odocoileus; species Odocoileus virginianus. The sequence continues at coordinate 173,505 of NW_027224297.1, read as the reverse complement.
CCCTTTCTGCTCACAAACTTGACCACGACTTTGAGGGGGGCATTTCATGACCATTTTATCCCACGGTGCTGAGAATGTCCATTCTCAGGTTTGGCAAAGATTTTGTTGACAGGCCACTCAATGTGCTGTTACTGGACTAGGCCATAAAACAGTATCCAAAATTCTCTGGACCACCTGTCTTACTAGCCTCTTGGTCCAGGAAAACATTCCCTCTTGTTGCTTTTTCTCATATCTAGAGTTACACTGTTATCATCATCGATCTCATAGGGAACTATATATTATTTTATCAGAGGCCTCAGTCACACATTTGGCACTGTAAGAAATAGCAATTTTGTAAAACAGGTGAAATACAAAGAACATAGCCAGCAGTACTAGTAAAGTCACAAGTAAGACTTAAGAGCTTCCATTAGATGTAGCCCAGTATATCCCAGGTCGTCTGACTTAGTCTACTCTGTACGAATCTTTATCTTTCAGGGAAATTATACATTGGCACCACCATCTATAAGGCACATAGCCCAGTTTTCTAGTGTTACTAGACTGATTATCCTTAGCATGATATAATTGTTTTCAACACAGAGGAGACTTTAAACCTAAATTACCATAGCCTGGTGTTATCTATATAAATCTATCTCATAATTGTGGGAGATTTCTTTTTCTTTTGCTAAAACTTTTCTTGTTGCTCTGATTGAGCTTGAGGAATAGAAAAAGGCTCAAATTTATAGCCAGAGTCAGAGTAGGCATTATTAATTGGCCCAGTGAGGGGATCCCATCTGGTAGTATCACAGTGACCTGAATATGACTATATATATATTTTTTAAGTAAATTTCCTCAGGGCCAACCAGTTAGAGTCTTGTAGTAGAGAAATTTACCAAGGTAACCCAGAACTAGATACAGGTAATTGGCCACAAACCCAACAATTGGATTGATTTTTAAAACTAACATAGAATCAGGCCTATGATAGAAAAGCATTTGATTTATATGCAAAGGTCTAAGAAGTCAAGAAAACATTATAAATGATCATACGAATCAGGTCTAGCATCTTGGACAAGCTGTCTGCCTCTGATGTCGCTGTCTTCTCATCCTGGTGTAGTGTAGTTTCTCCTGATACAAAGTCTTTCCATCCAGGTTGGAGACAGTCTCTTAAATTATGTCTTTTTCCAGTCCTGGTTGCAGGTCATGAGGCATCTGATCTTCATCCAAAGATAGATTACTGAGATAAGCTTCAGAAACAAACTTTCACATTAATATCACATAACAGCAAAGAACTATCTGAGAAATGAGTCTTACTACATGCAAACTGGGATTTAACATTTTTTTGAAATATCTTTTTCTCCCTTAACAAACTGGGATTTAACATTTTTTTGAAATATCTTTTTCTCCCTAAAGTTACCCTCATTTTTATCAAATACAACCAAATTAAGGCTAGTTTGCTTGCAAAATAGGTCTGTTTTCACTAATTTTGGTCTGATGATTTATATAACCATAATTGATCATAGACTTTTTATTTTGCTGAAACACTTATAGGATCTCAGACTGAACTTTTAATATAAAACAGGGCTGGGAAACTCACACCAAAGGCTTATCACAGATTTTGCCTAACAAATCTAGGTGAACTCTTTTCTTTTTAAGGTCTCAAAAATTCCTTGAGATTTTTGTACCTGTTAGTGAGATAACCTTCTTAGCTCATTTGATAAACTTACTGGAAACTTAAGAGTTTCAAATTTCTGGAGGAGTCAGATAGAGAGAAAATATAATTGTTTTGTTTATAACGTGTAATTTTACCAACTTATTTTATAATTAGTTTAAGAGGAAGGTTTTCTCTACTCCCGGAAAACACACGATTTAAACCTGTAATTTCTCAGATAGAAACCATAAAAGTTATAAGCATATTCGCTGGTTCATTCAGTCCTTTGTTAACTTTTGTGAAGTCATCAGGTTTTTCATTAGAATACCAAGACATATCAAAATGTTAAGAACTCCATATAATTTCTAGGATATCTGTATTAGTAATTTTTCATACATTATAACATGAGCAGATTTATTACTCATTTGATAATCTTTTTTATGTAATTTAACCAACCAAATAGTTTAATATCTCTCTTTGGGATGTTTCAGGGGCCCTCTGAAACACCCCAAAGTTAGCTAGATGTCAAAGGAACTTCAAAAGAATTCGATTTAGGAAGTTTTATCAAAAAGATCAATTAAAAGCATTTAGAACATTTGGTCAGATTTAGTCAATGTTGATGGGTGTATCATTTAGCTTGTTGATATGTCACAATGGGCGTAAATACCAAGGCTCAAGGTCTAGTGAAAGTCAGCTCCGCCATCTTGGACCTAATTGGCTCTAACCAGTTTTCTTATGACCTGTCATTCCTAACAAAATCCATTTATCTAACTAATTGTAATCCAATTTTAGAAAATCCTGATCATGCATAACTCTTTTTAGTATTTTTTTACACTTTTTTTTTTTTTTTTTACTGAAAGCACACTTCCTGCTTTCCTTTAGCGAACCAAGAGCTAACTTTTATATTAGCATTTTATAGATTGGTGAGCATAAATACCAGTGATAATTTCTAAAACCCTTGCTTTCTTAAAACATTTTAGGATGGCATCAAACATTATTCATTTATAGTCCCAAATCTCTTTAGTTTTTCTGTAAAAGGAAATCAGTGTTTAGTAGTAAATGTTTCAAAATCTTATTTCATCCAGGTTTATGACAGTGATTGTGTTTACATTTTATGGTGCCTAGTACTGACAGATGTCATATCCCTGTATTAAACAGATGAATCCATAAAAAAAAAATCTTATTTTATTTGGAAATGACCTAATTATTTAATAGACTTCCAATACTTAGTTTAGCACAACCCTTAGAAATTCAAGTTACACCAATCTGGAGAGACTATTTTAAACAGATATTCTTAAAGAATAATTATTCTTAATAGAGTTTATATACAAACTTATACCTCATTTACATTTTTTTAGAAGTTTTTTTTTACTCGAGGTAATTTACTTGTCGACAAACCTGTAACAGGCATAATATTTAACTTATATTAAACCTAGGCACAATGAAAACATTTCACTTGATGTTAATTACTCTAAGACATGTCTATATTAGATAGGTCAACAAACAAACATTAATATCAGGTATTTAATACTAAATATTTCCCAGTTCACCTAAACCTGGAATTTATTGTTTAATTTAGAATTATTTGATTTGTAAGCACTTACCCCTTTTTTTAAGCCAATTAAATAGAGCTCATTTACAAATTAACCTAAAAAATATTTTCCAGAGACAAAGACATACCAAAACATATTTAGACAGACACAGTGCAAGATCTAGCTTCATTTTCTAAGTTTGGTCATGAATTAGATATTACAATATAAAATTTACTAGTTTATAAAAAAGTTGAAATAAATAACATTTTTAAAGGCTTTTTTCCTTTTTCTCTCAGTCTCAGGAGTTAGAGATGGTCTAGATAAGTGTTCCTGAGAGCCGTGGTCTCACGGCACAGGAAAAGAAAATCAAGTTCTAACAAAATGGCGGCAGGTCTAAATGGTGGCCAGACAAAGCAAAATGGCCATCACAAATCACAACACAGAACAGAGTTAAAACACACATATAAACCTGGCAGTCCTCATCAGACACTCCCTTAAATACAAGAATACAGTCTCTCAGAAAACCTTCTATAGAGACACAAAACTTCAGATGTCTTCAAAGATTTCAAAAGGAGGAGGACCAGAGACAATGCCGGCATACACAAACACGGAGAGCCGAAGGCAAACACACAGACAGACAAACGTCGGCCGACAACACAGCGCTGGGTTTTCGGGCCCCCTGAGTTCTCTTGCCTCCCGGTACAAGGTTCACCTTACCGAATGGCGTCCACTGCTCACCAGACTCGGGATCAGGAGAGGAACTCTCCTTCCCGCAGAGCCGGCTGCCTTCCAGCGCGCTCGCTGGCCTCGGTCTTGCGCCGGCTGGAACGTCCAATCCGTTCCCCCTTTATAGAAAGCTTTCTCCTGTGCCAGATACCTTCCTGCTTCTCAGCAGGGCCTCGGATTTACACTGGACTTTCCTGTCCTGCCTGAGCACCGGTGCTATATCTATCCTTCCCCTCTGTCCTGGAAGTGTTCTCTTCCCCCGGTCAAGGGATCCCGGACGAGCCCCCAAATGTTATGCCCGATGTCCGAATCCCCGAGCGGGAAGAGAGAAGGCTTCCAAGACAATGCAACTCGCAAAAAAAGGGAAGTTTATTGCTGACTCGAGTCAGGGCTCCTGCCGCGCGTCCAACGCAGTGGTACGGGGTCAGAGAGCCACAGATTGGGTTTAGAATGTTAATTCCTAAACTAATAACTGATCTTTCCCAATAACTCCCATTATTTCTCATATTCTGACACATTAAATTAAAAAATCTCCAAGTTGAATTTACACAGCTCTTGCTGGTCATGATCTGGGTCACGGAATCTATTAAAAGAAACATTCAAATAAAAATGGAGGCAACTGATTTAAATCACCACAAAGCAAAACTGCAAGTTATTTTAGAGCTCATACCTACCTCCTGAAATTCAGCTCATTCTCTAAAAACTTAGTGATTTTCTCTTAGATACTTGCTGGTAATTATTAGAAGTGTAAAAAAATTGTATTAATGGGAATAATTAGGTCAGCTCTAACAGGACAAGTTCTAGTGTCTAAAAATAACAGCAATGATAAAACAAATCCTTTGGAAGTGATGATTCTCCACTATGCATATTTGCTTAACATCTCTGTTAAAACATAATCAGTGATATATCTCAGGCAGGCATTATTTGTCTTCAAAAATTATGCACTGGTGTCCTAAGTAGTTTCCAACCCCCCACCCCCAAATACAGGCTTCCCTGGTGGCTCAGTGGTAAAGCATCTGCCTGCATTGCAGGAGACGCAGGAGACTCGGGTTCAATCCCTGCATTGAGAAGACCCCTTGGAAGAGGAAATAGCAACCCACTCCAGTATTCTTGCCTGGAAAATCCCATGGACAGAGGAGCCTAGTGGACTATAGTCCATGGGGTCGCAAAGAGTCAGACACGACCGAGCATGTACACATACATACATACCTCCAAACACAAACTTGATCCAGAAGAAAATCAATAAAAGCCCTATAAGTAGAAGAGGATAAATGGACTGAGTTCTCTATAGAAAATTAAACCCTTATAAAGTAAACCAATGCTCCAAAATGAGAGTTTTTGAAGGGACAATCAGGGAGTGATGGATGTAGTGAAAAATTTTGTTACATAGACCCTTGCTCCAAGGATTCCAAGCTTAGCCTTCTGTAGTAATATGCTTCACTTACATCATTTGTTAATACATTTTTAGAGATGTAAATAGAATCTAATCATTTTTAATACTGAGTCAATGGAAAAATGCACTCAAAATACAGAAAGAAATTAATTTACAAATAAACAAATGGAACACAAATTATTTTCATATTAATCAGATATAAATGAGATACGGTCCAAAACTCTAGAGGTTCATACAAGAAATGTAGATAGGAAATAGATAAATTCAACAGCTGAAGCAATTAATAATATCTGAGCAATTAATAAGAGGCAAGGTAAGATAACTAGGGAAGGTCCTGGTTAGAGAAGGCTTAGGATGCTAGGTTCAGGAGTCAAAACACCGGAGCTATTGAAAGTTATTAAAGAAGCGATATGATGAAAGCAGGGCTTTAAGAATACTAATCAAGTGGTAGTTTCTACAATAAAAGGATGATTTCTGTTATTTGTCAGTGTGGGTTTGCAGTTTTAACCTTTGAGGCTTAAATATTTTCCATCTGCTTTCTCTGTGTGAAGACTGTATCTTGGTGCTATTCCCATGATGATCTGATTCCTTGTCTTGTCTCCCAATTTTACAATTCATTCCTTCATGCAAAAAAATATTCATCAAGCACCTCCTGTGTGTCAGGCATTGTGCTGGGGATTCCACAGTGAGACTGATAAACCCAGATGCTAACCTCATGAAGCTCAGAGTCTAATAGGGTGCCTAGAATGTGCTTTACACTGATGAATGTTACACCCAAGCTTGAGGAGAATCTGTATTCTGCTATAGTGGGATGGAACATTCTATAAATGTCAACAGATTGAGTTGACTGATAATGCTATTCGGATAAGCTACTGAGTATCTTTATTGATTTTTCTGCCTTTCTGATTTATCAATTACTGACAGGGGGTGTTAAGTCTCCAACTTTCATAATGGATGCACCTATACATCCTCCAGTAATGCATCACAATTACCATTTAAGTGTTCTTATCAGTTTGTATTCCAGGCTAAGCAGATCTCAATGCCTGTCTGGATTTGTCTGTTTATACAGATTTCAGGGTGGGACTTTGCTCTGCAAATTCAGTTTTTTAATGAGTAGAATCACTGATTTTCGGGTTACCCATCTTTGCTGTTGTTGTGGTGACAAGATCGATGACTTCCAAGCACTATACATAACTGGAACTGAAACTAGAAGCCACAAATTGGTCTTGACTCTCTTTTCTAGTCAGAATGGAAAGAGTACACTCTCCAAAGCAGTGGCTGCACACCCTACACTGAAGACCTGCTAGTCTGCTCTAGCAGTGATACCACACCTGGCAAAACAGTTGGGGCTACTAACTGGTTAAGTCTGCAGTAACCTACAGTCTTTCTCTAAGATACACCCAGGGTTTGCAGAGGTCAGGCTGGCAAATTAAACAGAGCTATGTTAAGCCCTCTGCTGTCTTCCCTGGGATAAGAAATTATTTTTGTTCGGCAATTTTGGCCTGGGTGGGGGAAGGCACCATTTCCCACATTTCTATTTGGTTTTCTGCACCATGATAGCTTTTACTTCAGAGATGAGGGCCTGATGGAAGGTTAACTTCAACTGCCAAGTATATGTACTTCATTGGATATTCAGGGACTGAGAAAATCATCACTGTGGGGTTAGGCGAGTCTGTGGGCACATGGTCACTGTGATTTCTACTTCAGGCTTAGACCCCCATCCTGGTTATATCCTTTCCCGCAGTATACAACCACTTGGGGACATGGTCAGAGGTCTCTTGAGGGTCAGACTGGAGATATTGTCATGATACGTACTTGGACTGCTACTGCAGGGTCCTTCCTTCTAGTAACCCAGCCGCTTCTTTGGTCAGTGATTTCTGGGAAATAAGCAGAGTCATGCTTTTCACTAGGCTAACTGTCCTCAGCCTCCACTCCTCTGTTCTTAATTTTTTAGTTTTAAAAATTATAGATGTTCAACAACACCCTCACTGATTGTCTTGGCAGCCAGGAGAAGAGGTAGGGGCAGCTCCAGAGGGGGCAGATGGTCACCCGATCGGCGAGAGGCCTGTGCAGCAGCTTCCAGGACTGTGAGTGCTCCAGCCCTTCCTAGAGCTAGAGGTGGGCCGCCTCTGCTCACCCAGAGGGGCCGGGTGGAGGGGTAGAGTCATGATGGGCAGTCATCCAGATGTCCTGCCACAGGTTTAGGATCCCTGGTTCTTCCCATCAGGGCCCTGCCCTTCCCCGAAGGCCTGCTTGGACAGCCCTGCTGTTCTGTTGTGGCCACCCTCTCACTACTGTATACAGCCTCTTTTAGACACTACCACACCAAGGCTCTCTGCTTTTCATTGTTAGGTATTAAGGGCTTACTAACTATTCTCAGCCTCTCACTATCCTTATAAAGGATGAAAATACAACTTAGTAATAATCCTGTATTTTCCAAATGTCTGCAGGCTTCTTTCACAGTATTTTCCTCCACAAGAGCATTTTCCAAGGTTGCCATTGGCGAAGTCCTTAGCAACCGAATGGCCACACTGAGCCGGGATCCGTTGGTGCCAATCTACTGATCAGGACAGCTCCTGCTGGCTGTCACACAGTAAGTGAGCCAGGCCCAAATCTCATGTTACCCCTGTTTTCTCATAGCCCCCCCCAGTACCACACCAACTGTAGATGTGGTCTTCTGAGAAGCAGATACCAAGATGGGATTAGATGTGAAAATAATCCATTATTAGAAACACCTGTGTGAAAGGACCTAGGAAAGGAGTGGGAGAGGGCTGGGAAAGGAGTCAACTGTAATGCAAGTGTGACCCCCCGTGAACGGGAGAAAGAGATGTCAGGAGAAAGCGGAAGCAGCCCAGGCTGGCAGCCACCTAAGGAAAGTCTGGCAAAATTACCGACAAGAGGGTAACTATGTTTCCCAGGAATACGTCTGCCTTGGTATCCCCCCTGCATCTGATCATGTGGTAGGAGCGGTGGGAGGTGTGGTCTCGATGAAAAGCAGTGATGGGCTTCAAAACCCAAGACCAGGGGCCCTCAGGCAACGACCCTGCCTGCGCTGGGGAGTCCGTGAGACTCGTTCTCTGCGCGGACACAGTGACTGCTTTTCTTGAGGGCATCTCAGTTTCTCAACTGAAGAACCCCCCGATTTCCTGTGCTGTGAGCAGTAATCCTGGCTGCTGGTTTTCTGGAGTAGAGCAAGGGGCAGAGAGCTGAAAGAATGAGGACAAATACGGGATTTTGTGAAAACTACATCAGTCATGGACCATCAAATGCAAGACATTTGTAATTCCATTTATGAAATTGTTATACACATTGGAAATCCTTTAAAAATTATAAAGTCATACTACAATAACATTAAGGTTCATTCTAGATTTGGATTCTTTATTTTACTGACTTCAAAATAAACTAGTATTTAAAAACAATTTTATCAAAGGCACACAGTCTCTTATCCCATCACATCCAAATCACTGGAAGACTCACAAGTTCTTGGTCTTCCCAAAGAGCTGGTTTTATCTGATCATATAATCAGTGGTCACGTGCTAGAAAACTGCAGCTTGGAAATATATACTAAAGCTACAGCTAAATTGAAGACTCCACTAGAAACTATTCCCCTTCCTCCCCCACCCCAAATCTCTCTCTCTCTCTCTCTCTCTCTCTCTCACACACACACACACACACACACACACACACACAATTAACTCTACTCCTATTATGGAACAGCTGTTTTATTTTTGAAACTAGTCAGTTCTCAGCATTGCAGGCAGTATCATACTTCACCTATATTCATGTCTTAATCTGTTTGTAAAAAGTCACCTTCTAACAGAAGACTGAAACAACAGGGTAAGAATAAGAAATCTCAGGGTATATTTACACACCTGAAATCAACATACTTAGATTTTTTTTTATGTCCCTTTCCTTTATCCCAAGTAGAAAAGAGGCTCTGTTAGCCACCTCAATTCAGTTCAGTCGCTCAGTCGTGTCTGACTCTTTGCGACCCCATGGACTGCAGCACGCCAGGCCTCCCTGTCCATCACCAACTCTGGAGTTTACTCAAACTCATGTCCATTGAGTCGGTGATGCCATCCAACCATCTCATCCTCTATCGTCCCCTTCTCCTCCTGCCTTCAATCTTTCCCAGAATCAGGGTCTTTTCAAATGAGTCAGTTCTTCACATCAGGTAGCCAAAGTATTAGCCACTTATTTTTCTAAATAGTGGTAATTGCTATATTAAAGAACATATAAAAACTACAAGCTTAAAAAATCACTCTATTGAATGTTTATAAGAGAAAACTCTAAAAAAACAGTTAATCACAACTTGCAGATATGCCATACTTCTCAAGGAAGGCAATTTTAACAATGAACACAGCATTCTGCATGCTTAAGTGTCACGCGCCCCCTGGTGGAAAACATTGTTATTATAATAGATTTACACATAAAATTTAACTTTACTCTGATTTGAGGTTGCATTTGTCTCCAAATTAGCCATTCTGATCTTTGGGAGAACACAAATCTGGTGACGTCTGTGACAGAATACATCATATTGATTCTACAGACCATTTTCAACAAATTGAACCTTCCTGAAAATGTCTTAAGATTTTAAGAACAAATTATAAGGATTTGGATTTTGGCAAATTGTCTTTCTATGAATTGATTTTCTATAGATTGACCAAAAGTCCCGCGGAGAACACTTGAGGTGGACCAAATATTTTCCTAAATAATGTTTTTTTTCTGTTTCTACACCCCCTTCCTTGTGCCTCACACCACCAGCCCGTCTTGTTGGCTTTAGGAACAGAATCTCCTGTGCTCTAACCATCTGATTGACAGAGCACATGTGTTGGCAAGAGGTTTCCTTGAAGGGTTCAAGTTGTCTGGATGTAGTGGAAAACAAAGGAGAGAACACTGGGGGAAGACTATAAGCAGAGAGAAATAGGGGTGCTACAGTCTGAATGTCCCTCTCCCAAACTCATATACTGAAATCTTAATGCCTGATGTGATGGTATCAGGAGATGGGGGCCTTTGGGAGATGCTTAGCTTATGAGGGTGGAGCCCTCATGAACAGGCTTAATGCCATTATGAAATAGACCCCCTCGGATCTCCTTCGCCCCTTGCACCATATGAGGTCACAATAAGAGGGCGTCATCTATGAACCAGAAAGCGAGCCCTCAGCAAACACTGAATCCGCTGGCATCATCATCCTGGACTTTTCAGCCTCCAGAACTGTGACAGATAAATTTCTGCTGCTCAAAAACTACTCAGTTTGTGGTTTTGTGTTTTTTTTTAATAGTATCCCAAACAGACTGAGATAAGGGGTCATTGATTTCATGATTCCAGATGTGTCAGGACTAGGACTTCCACTTTGCAGTAGAGCGGGCCACAAGGAAATGGCGGGACTTGGTGATAAAAACTTTATAGTAACTTGTCACAGCACAGGCTGTCTGCACCATCTTTCTCTGAGGGATATAAATTCCCCAAATCTTTTGTTTTTTCTTCAAATTGTGCTCTGCAATAGAACCTATTGAAATGCCTACTAAAAATAGTAGTGTTCAGGGCTTACCCTAGACCTACGAAATGAGGATCTCTTGAAGTAAACCCCAAAACATAAACTTTCAACACATTATCCATGTGATTCTTAAAGAGTTTGAAAGTTAAAGAACACAACTTGATAGACAGGCTAGCAGCTAAGGATGTGGCAGTGCTGGTCAGTAAAGAGAAGTTGGGAAGCAGAGGAGCCAATCTTCTTCCCTGTATGTGGTGCAGTGTCATGGGTACTAAGCTTGACTTGGCTCAAAGCAGCTAACCCAGGAAAGAAGGCACGCGTTGCCAAATGTTAGTCATGACAGTAAAGCACTGAAAGATTGCTCAGAATACTGCTGGGGAATCATCTGTGGGGCTGCATAGTGGAGGTCATCAAGCTCTGATAAAGAGCATAGTGCGTCTTCAGCTCCGTAACCTACCTAAATGAGATTAATGAAGAAACCCAGAGGGCCAGATCAGAACCTGAGAAATAGCTAGTGCTCATCAGAGGTGAAACAGCCTAATTAGCCTTGACATTAGTTGTTTGGTACACTTAAAACAGATTCTAGCTTTCCAAGGAAAGGCTACAGATCTCTGTGGGACAGACCTGAAAATTCTTGGAACATTAGGGAGGCTCTAGGTTCTGTTTCCAGTGGATGCAAACAAAAGGGGCTAGAAAATGTATAACCCAGCTGGCCCAAGGGAAGTAAAGGTTCTACACTTTTTATTTGAAGCATTAAACCCCTACAGAAGTCCCTGCTACCTGGACAGGTACAAAACCCCACAGAATTCTACCAGAGCTTTCAGAAGGTACCAGAAGATTCACAACTTGTGTGTCAGCAGTGCTTAGTAAGTCAGATTGCACATCTCTGGGCTTTGCCCTTGCCCTTATTCCTTCAAGTGGATCAAGGTTAATTTCACAACAGACTTGCTTCAATGAAATTATACTTCTCTTTTATCAAGGGAAGGAAGGAAGGGAACTAACATGCTGCTCACTCTGTCAGGCACTATGTGTACTGGCTTTATATATCTCTAGTAGCCTTCACGACAAAAGAAGCATTCATCCTTTTGTTGCTCATAAGCAAACTTGCAATTTGAAGTTACTCAACATCAGTATTCAAACTAAGAAACATCAGTTTCTTAAGTATGCATGTATGCTGCTGCTGCTAAGTCGCTTCAGTCGTGTCTGACTCTGTGTGACCCCATAGATGGCAGCCCACCAGGCTCCCCCGGTCCCTGGGATTCTCCAGGCAAGAACACTGGAGTGGGTTGCCATTTCCTTCTCCAATGCGTGAAAAGTGAAAGTGAAGTCGCTCAGTCATGTCTGACTCTTTGTGACCCCATGGACTGCAGCCCACCAGGCTCCTCTGTCCATGGGATTTTCCAGGCAAGAATACTGGAGTGGGGGTGCCATTGCCTTCTTCGGTATGCATGTATAGGTTACTCCAAAAGACTAAGCAATCTACAAGGATAAAGTGTCTGTAAATTTACAAATAGAAACAACTAATTTAAGCCCTTTTCTCTGATTATCAACCTAACATTAACAGAAGACCAAAATGTTTGCATTACACAAATGGTACATGTCTGATCCTCACAAATATTGCTTTTTCTATAAAGAATAAGACAATATCTCTTCTGTCCTTGGAAAAGAGATTTCTTCACTGGATGCAGGATTCTAGGATCCCAAGTTTTTTTTGCTTAGCAGTTGGTTACTTCCAACTTCCCTCATAGCTCAGTTGGCAAAGAATCTGCTTGCAATGCAGGAGACCCCCGGTTCAATTCCTGGGTGGGGAAGATCTGCTAGAGAAGGGTAGGCTACCCACTCCAGTGTTCCTGGGCTTCCTTTGTTCAGCTTCCCTTGCTCAGCTGCTAAAGAATCCACCTGCAATGCGGAAGACCTGGGTTTGATCCCTGCATTGGGAAGATCCCCTGGAGAAGGGAAAGGCTACCCACTCCAGTATTCTGACCTGGAGAATTCACAAAGAGTCGGACAGGACTGAGCGACTTTCACTTTCACTGGCTACTTCCAGCACCTGGCTAGATTCCTAATCCCTGCTCTTTAGACAAACCCCTCCTGAATTCCACTGTGTAAGAAAACCAGAATACTCAGGGTATCTACCCAGAGAACAGAGAGGGTCAGTTCCTTAGGAGCCTGAACTTTCATTATCTTTCCTTTCTGCTTAGTATGTGGCCCCACTCTTGGTTCTTCTAACATTTTTTTGTTCTTTTGAAGAGAAATATAATTCTCTGCTTCTTAGAGAATGACATTTTCTTCAAGAATAACAATTCATCAAGGGAAATAAATGTATTTTTTGTGAACAAGAGTGTGTCACAGAGTCTGAGGTAGCAATGAGAAAACTGAGGAAATGCTTCCTAGATATGCTGCGGAGCCTTCTCTCAGGTCACACCAGCACTTTGTTGCTAACTTCCATAACGCTAGATGCCCTCATTTCTTGAGCTAGGACTGGGGGTGGGTTATCTAGAAGAAGGAAGCCAGAACATTTTATATTCTGTAGGCAGTACTTGATATTTTATATTCTGCAGGCAGTAGTAAAATTCTACCCACAGTTAAAACAGCCCTTGCAGCAATTTCTAAATACCACAAGATGGAGATATGACTCCATGGCAGAGGAAAAAAACTTGGCCACTTTTCCAACAATTAAAAAAAACAAACAAACAAAACCCCTTGTTATTTTTCTGACTTTCTAAAACATAGTCACAGTGGTATTTCTGGATTGTAAATAATAGGTTTGCAAAAAAAGTTCCTTTATCCCTAAATTCATTAACAAAAGTAGACGATTTTTCTATACCTTTGATTAAAGGTTTGCAGTTATTCAAAGTACTCTCCATAAATGCCCAGGAATACAGCAGCAGCTTAGTGCCTTACCACAGTTACTAAAACACACATTACTTCTGACCAGCAGTACCACAGGGCTGTTGGTACAGCAGAGCTAAATGGCATAGGTTTAAGAGTAAGAAAATTTGAATACACATTTCCAGACATGTGAAACTGAGTAAATCATTCAATCTCTTTAAGCTTAGAATCACATATATTAAAATAACAATATTAAATTGTATGACATGGGGTTTGTTGCAAGACAGAAACAATGTGTATGAAATTAATTTGCATATTATACACATGTTTAATTAAGGACAAATTATTACTACTATTAAGAGTAATGTTAAGTCCTGCCAATTTAGCTGAGTACTGTATCTTCATCTTCATGCACAGTACCCTTGATTTATTTACAAGGTTTTCATGAGTCTCTGAGTATTCTTGCAATAACAACAGCAAAAGTTCAGCATAAGTCATGTTATGGGCCTCCTCTACATTTTAAACAAATATTCAAAAATATTTGAATGAATGAAATACAAATGAATATGCTCTGTAAAGTATAAAACATAAATCACTTATCAGGGATTAAAATTAGGAAGTCCAACCAGTACATCCTAAAAGAAATCAGTCCTGAATATTCATTGGAAGGACTGATGCTGAAGATGAAACTCCAATACTTTGTCCACCTGATGCAAAGAACTGACATTAGAAAAGACCCTGATGCTGGGAAAGGCTGAAGGCAGGAGGAGAAGGGGACGACAGAGGAGATGAGATGGTTGGATGGCATCACTGACTCAATTGGCATGAGTCTGAGTAAACTCCGGGAGTTGGTGATGGACAGGGAAGCCTGGTGTGCTGCAGTCCATGGGGTTGCAAAGAGTCGGACATGACTGAGCTACTGAACTGAACTGAAAATTAGCTCTCAAAGGAAAAACAATGTCACAAGGCAGCCAAAAAATGAAGTAGGTAAAGCAGCCCAGTGAGTTAATTGAATGGGTTCTTAGTTAGATTTTATACATATTGTGTGTGTGTGTGTGTGTGTGTGTGTGTATTCTAGAGGAACTAGGATGGAACTGATGGGTAAGAGGAGAGCTATTTCCAATTGGCGCTAGTGGTAAAGAATCCACCTGACAATGTAGAAGACACGGAGACGTGGTTCAATCCCTGAGTCGGGAAGATTCCCTGGAGGAGGAAATGGAACCCACTCCAGTATTCTTGCCTGAAGAATCCCATGGACAGAAGAGTCTGGCAGGCTACAGTACATAGGGTCAAAGAGTTGGATACGAGTGAAGAGATTTAGCACACAGCACACAGGCACTTTTAGACTGCAAGGAATACACACACTCAAGTCCCCCCCCTCCCCAGCCTGACCACTGAGATCCTTTCACTTCCATTTTGTTTGTACTTGCAACAGAATCTCTGTCCAAATTTATAAGGGAGAGATCAAGGCCTTATGTATAGAATTCCTTACATTCTAGGAAAAGCTCCACTGAACAAAGTATTTTATTTGGACCTTTAAAATTTTGTGTAGAATCTGCCTGGGGCAGGAAATATACATAATTTCCTTCAATTATTCCTTTTGTTTAACCATCTTTTACTCACCACTGGCATCTGTTCATAGACACAAATAGAAGACAGTCTGTATACAACAAAGCAAATATAAGTAATTGATCTTTTATCAGTTTTTACTCAACTTGTGAAACATACATATATATAGTTGCTTCCATACCTGAAGGATTTTCACAAATTTTTTCCATTTTCTCTTTGAGAGAAACAATGTGCTTTTCTAGTTGATCATTTAGTTCAAGTTGTATCTCCTAATGAGTTTTTCATTCACCACCTGAGTGAAAAGGGGGGCAGGATCAAGAGCACCTCACCATCTCTCATTATTCATGAAAACAACATTAATCAGCTCAGCCTGACTCTGTCACTATACTGGGCTTTATTAGTAACAGACGCACCAGAGTGAACTAACGTCTAAGGAGGGACTCTGTTAGACAGGATCTGTGTAGACGTTAGACTCACAGATTCCCACCAGCCTGGACCTCAGAGTCACTATACTGTGATTCCTCGTCCGCTCACTCTCTGCCCTCTTTTGTTCTTTGAGTTCTTTGTGTATACTTATAAGGAATTCTATTAGAGGAAATATCAGGAACATGTTTCTTTCCTCAGAACTTGAAATAGCTATAAATGGGCTGGCCAAAAAAGTTTGTTTGGGTTTTTCCATAAGATGTTATGGAAAACTTGAACAAACTTTTTGGCCAAACCCAATATTACAGCCTAAAAAGTACTAGCCTCTCATCCAATGTAATATTCATTTTTTTTCCTTTGCAAAAGAATTCTGAAGTCCATTTAACAACTACAAATTATGTGTTTGCTGTGTTTTTAAAAGCACATAGTGCCTTATATATATTAACAGATTCAATCCTTATTTACAAACATTTAGTTATCCATTTAACAGATAAGGAAAACAGGCTCAGAGATGTCAAATAACATTATTAAGGTGACAAAGCTAATGAATGGGGAGCTGGGGTTTCAACCCAGTTTGTTCTGACTTGAAAGTGTGTCCTCTTACCTCTTTGCTATGGTAACACTACTTATATATCTGGCTACCTGTTCAGGCATCTTTTCTTATCTGTAAGCAGTTTTCTTTAACTAAATTCCTTTGGCTGCTGAGGCCAAAACATCAATCTGCCTTATTGCTCTAGGCGGAGGAGGAGGATACAGCCTAGAATCAAAAGCTCCTTTTCATGCTGTCTATCTTCTTTGTGAATTGTATCTTTTTACCATTAAAATATCCATCCTTATTTCATTTCAAATATACAAATTTTAAAAATTTTAAAAAATAAACCAAAGGTTTTAAAAATAAGACATGAACGAGATTTAAAATTCTTCAAGAAATACTTGAAAGAATAAATAGAAGCACACACACACAGAGTTCCTTTTCAGCTTTAAGGCTCAAAGCTAATTCTTTTTGTTTTTGAGTCTGGAAAGTCACACTTTGTAAAAGAGAGAAAAAAATAGCCTGTTTCTAAACTTTAAATGTTCTTTACATATATGAGGCAATTTCTGCTACACAATAGTTGATGGAGGACTAAGCAGAAAGACATTAGCTCACATCACTGCCAAGGTCTTCAACCCTGCACAACCCTGCCCTCACCCTCAACTCTAAGCAAATGTAGTCTACAAGGAGAGGGGGCAGGAACATCCTCCCATACCCGAGTCCAAAGTCATTAATCCAAGTACTCAACAAGTGGATGAAGGTCCACAAAACTGGAAATTAACAACTTTTTTGCTTTCTTGCTACAAAACAGTATTGCCACGCCCCCCTCTCCCCCAAAAAATCTGGTCAGTTTCCTACTATCAACTGTTTTATTTTTCTGAAAAAAATGAGCACACTGAGTTTTATTTTCCCTACCACACTTTGTTCCATGCTAAGCCAAAAGTATTGAATATACTGAGGTTTGTAATTTTTTTGCAAAATTTCTTGAAAAATAATTATTCATCTGTCTTTAAAATGCAATACTATTTAAATTATGCTCTTGACTGGGAATAAGATTAACAATTCAAAATGGCAAATTCTGGAAATAATCTTGATTCTAAGGAATGTTAACAGCCATCTGAAAACAGCCCAGAGAAGAGATGTGGTGCTGTCATTAGACAATCACAATGAATATGACTCCAAAAAAGATGATCCATGGCCTTGAGCACAACAGCAGCCAACCTATCAAGGCCTAAGACGAACCCATAACAAGTCATTATTAAAATGCAGATTATGAGGATAAAGTTTAGCAGAAACATGTGTCTCTTGGGAGAAAAAGTACAGTAATAATTCCATGAAACCATTGCCTTTACAGTAACTCTAAACTCAAACAAAAAACAAGCACTGTACTTTGGAGGGGAAAAATCAAACTGCTTTGTAATCTCAAAAGGAATCTTGGCTAGAATCACTACAATGAAAAGCAAAATCAAACCAAAAATTGAAAAATACTGGAAATTTGATTTATGGTCAAAATTGACCTTAAAGAAGGAAGTTCATAAAGCAAGACAATACTAGGTGGAGGCCTACCTTTCAGATATGGACTTTTCTTTTTCCCCCAAAGAGAGATAGCATGTTAACAAAACAAAGCTCAACTAAACAACAATGCCAAATATTTAACTGTTAAAAAGAACATAGTTAAATTGAAACTTGACCCTACATGGCCTTTCATGTCTGTATTGTTCACTATATTTATTACAGTGATGGAGTTATATTAACTTGAAAAAACTCTGTAAGATAAGAAAATGTTAACAAGGAAAGGAAAGAGCTTACTATGTGGCACTATATGAGGCACGAGGGATACAAAACTAAAATAGACATAGTCCCTGCTGTCAATCAATCAGCAGTAGGACAGCTGGGAAGC
This sequence comes from Odocoileus virginianus, assembly GCF_023699985.2. Taxonomy (NCBI): domain Eukaryota; kingdom Metazoa; phylum Chordata; class Mammalia; order Artiodactyla; family Cervidae; genus Odocoileus; species Odocoileus virginianus. The sequence continues at coordinate 155,480 of NW_027224297.1, read as the reverse complement.
ACGGAGAGTAGAGAGACATATAGCCAGAATATTTGTGAGAGTCTTTGGTTAACTGGATGTAATGGAACACAGAGAAGGACATCCAACCTGGAAGGTGGCAGAAGGGAATGAGAAATGAGATCAAGATTGAAGAGGGTCAGAAAATGCTTCTTGAGGGAAATGACATCTATTCTAAGCCAGAGAATAAGAATATTCAAACAGTGAGAATTACATGAATAAGAATACCAATGTGTCCCAAAGGGAAGTATGGTGCAAAGAGTATCTCCTTTGGGTAAAGTTGTCCTCCTAACCAAATTTTCAAGAGACTCCATAAGGAAAAACATCTCCAAAGAAGGACTAGTGGGTTTAAGTCATGTCTCCACCATTCACTAGTCTTTCTATGATCCTGAGCAAGTTACCTTTCCTGTGCCTCAATTTCTCATCTGTAAAATAAGGATAATTAAAGTTCCTACCCTCTTGGGTATTGAGAGGATTAATTAAACATTTGAAATTCTTAAGACAGTGCAGCACACACAGAAATTGCTATAGAAGTTAGTTGGTTTTGTTATTATCATTTTTGTCATAAGAAATTTGCTGCAAAATTGTTTCCCCAAAGGGTAGTACTACATTGCTATCAGTAGAGTATAATGTTCCTATTTCACTTAAAACAAAAAACTCTACTTTTTTGATAGGCAACACATTTCTTTAACTTAAAAACAATTTGGGTACTTATCATCATTTATGAGTTGTCTCTATGTCCTACTCGTATTTATCTACTGGGACTTAGTGTTTTCTAGCTGAAACTGCAGAGGGTACAAGCCAGGAAGGGAGATCTCAGAAGAAACCAACTCTGCCAGTATCACAATCTTGGATTTCCAGTCTCTAGAACTGTGAGAAAATAACCCAGTCTGTCTGCAGTACTTTGCTATGGAAGCTTTAGCAAACTGATACACTATCTATTCTGTTCTACTGATTTGTTTCCAGTTTTAGTCATTATAGCTCTATTTTATCCTACAGGAGTACCCCAACCCCCTGTCAACTACAAATTGGCACTTACCAAGAGCACTGCCAAGGACTGAACAACAAAGGCATTTGCCATCTGCCTCTATGGAGATTGAACCCCATGCTGCTATAGCTGTTGACCTTCAACAATCCCTGAGGGAGTTCAGGGTGGAGTGAGGCACTCTGTGCTCCAGGGAATCTGGTGGGACAGGTCTTTAGATAGTTGGATGTTTTTAGGAACAGATTTTATGATCTCAATCCTTGCATCTCCTCATATCTAGAGAAGCACTAAATCTTCATGACTAACAAAAACCTTTTGTAAAATGAGTGCTTCATGGTATTGAACTCCCCTTCACCAAAACCTTATATATTGACTTTCCCCCACTGCTGCTTTGGAGCAGTCTCTCAGAGCTATCTGAGATGCTGCCTCCTGGGCTGCAGTCCTCATTTTGCCCCAAATAAAACTCAACTCACAACTCTCAAGCTGTACATCTTTTTTCAGTCGACACCCACTACACAAATTCTTATCAGTTATCCATGTCTATTTATTCACCTAATTAACTTTAGAGTCAGTTATTGAAGTTAAGAAAAAACAGCTCGGTGTTTTAATAAGAGTAAATTAATTTGATGAGAATGAGCACATTTATAACATCCAATTCTCTGATATAGAAAAAGTCTATGTCCTTCTTATAAAACCTTATTAATAAATTCTCCAATTACATTTTATTTTAGGGTTTCTCTCCAGTATTAAATTTCTCATGTTAAATAAGGTGAGAATTCTTGCTGAATGGCTATTACCTCATTATAGTCCTAGTCTTCTTTTTTCTCTTCATGTGGATCCTGAATATTTCTTATCAAGGATATTATCAGATATTTTATGATTTAGGCTGGAACTGTTGTGCAATATTAAAAAACTATTTTCTAACTGGTTACTGCTACACAAAATGTTTTTAATAAAAATTTCTTCCACTATTGTATCCAACCATTTTCTAATTTTTCACTAATATACTAGTTTTTCCACTGATCCTCTGGAAAGTTATAGATATCAAATTATAAAACTTTAAAATTATAATAATTTTATCTCTTCCTATCTAATAGCTATAACTCTTATTTCTGTTTCATATTTTATTGCTTGACTGGAACCTTCAAAACAACATTAAATTTTAATGGTGGCAGGAGGCATCTTTGCTGTTTTTCCAGGAACGGGGGTGCCTCTAATATTTCATCGTTAAACATTATGCCAGATCAAGATAAATGGAAATATTTTTTAATAAGAAGGATGAATTTTATTAAAAACATATTTTAGCATTTACTGAGATGAACCTAGATTGTCAATGTCCCAGAGCCTCAGTAAATCAAGGTTCTGTTCTCGAGATGAAAAAAAACTTGAGAAGCAAACTTAAGAAACTTAAGTGGAAAGAAACAGAGGCTGAGTTGGGGTTCTGATGCCGGAATGCCTGGATCCAAATTCCAGATCTGTCCCTCCCCACCTTCGCAGCCTTGAGAAAGCCATTAAGAATCCCCAAGTCTGTTTTTCATCTATAAAATGAAGTGATACATTTTTCAAAGGGTAGTTGTGAGGTTTCAATTTTTAAAAATGCACTCAAACCCCCCTACACCAATATGACTCTTCTCACTTTTTAAGTCCCCTAGGTATTTTTTTTTCCTGTTCCTTGTCTTGTGGCCCAGTTTTAAGATGGTGAAATTCAGATTTACTTCAAACATAAACCATTTTTTTGCATATAGTTTCCTATGAATCCCAAAGGGCTTCAAAAGGCCACTAAAATATGTGAACCCCTTTGAAGTTCATTGTGTTGGCTGTTTTGCCTAAAAATTAATCCTGTCACAAGCCAGGTAGATTAAACAGGAATAAAGAGGTAAGAGTGGAAATTAAAAAAAAAAGAAATTGAAGAGTTTTGCTATACATGGAATAGTGAAAGGGTTTATAGAAGGTGAAATGTGAGGCCAAAAGAGAGTTGCTATTTGTTTTTTAGATAAAATAAAGTTGGCATGTCTGTGTGCTGTTACGGATGAGCCAATGGAGCAGCGAAAACAGATGGTGCAGGAAAGAGAGAAGACGATCAATTGTTGAAGTTCCATCCTGGAGGTGAGGGTAGACTGGATCTGCTGCACAGGTGGTGGGATTAACCTTAAATAAGAGGAACACAGAACATGCAGAGGAACAGAAGGGAGGTAAAACGATGTGCAAAGATGCAGGTAGGTGGGTAGCTTTCTCGGTAGAAACACTTGTAAATTCTCTTCTGATTATCTCTTTTTGAAAGAGGAAAGTAAGCTCATTCGCTGAGAGAATGGAGAGAGAGGTGACAAGATTTGAGGAGAGGGAAGTGTGAAAGAATCACCTAAACAGATGTATCATGGTCATCACTTGTGCATGTATTTCTTTTATAATGTTGAGTAATAACAAATTCATTTTGAAAAGTCCTTTAATATCATCCCATTGCCTTCAGGATAAAAGGGCTTTCCTCACTGCTCAGTTGGTAAAGAATCCACTTGCAGTGTGGGAGACCTGGGTTCAATTTCTGGGTCGGGAAGATCCGCTGGAGAAGGGATAGGCTATCCACTCCAGTATTCCGGCCTGGAGAATTCCACGGGGTCGCAAAGAGTTTGGACGCAACTTTCACTTCACTTCACTTCTTCAGGATAAATAAAAATACACCAGTATCAAATTAAAGATTATTCTTCCTCTTCTTCATAAACCTTAATCTCATCTCCTGCCACATTCTCATCACAATCTATGTTCCATCTTCATCAGTTAGAGTTCTCAAAAGACATATTTAATCCTCCCCATGGCAGACTGCATTTTCCAAAGATGACTCCAAGAATCTATCTCATCTTACATGACCTTGTGCAATGTGACCTTGACAAGTAGATTTTCTCCATCCTTTCAAATCTATGATTGTTTTGACCAATAGAATACATTGGAAATGACACTGTCAGTTTCAGGAGTAGCCCTTAACTAGCCTGGCAGTTTCTGTCCTTGTGCCTTTTAGAATGCTTGCTTTTGGGTACAGCCTCTTGAAACCCAGGTGCCATGTTATGAGAAGCAAAAGCTCTGTAGAGCCATGAGCAGGCACTTCTGATGGGCCATCCCAGCTGGGCTCCCAACCAACACCCAGGATGAGATGCCAGCCATGTGAGTGAATCTTCTGGGAATGTCCAACCCCACTGAACCTACAGATGACTGAGTGCCAGACTACATCTGACTGCAATGACACAAGAGACCCCAATTAGGAACATCCCAGATGAAGAGAGTCAATCCACAGGCTTGTGAGAGAGAGATTATTTAGGCCCCTAGATCACAGAGTGATTGGCTGTGCAACAGCAGATAACCAGAGCAGTTGAGCACTGACCAGGGAGACAGCAGTCATCATAGTAATGGCGGTAGCAGTAGATAGGTGATTTAGGATAAAGTCACGGTTATGCTGCTCTCTGGCTATGTGATCTTGGCAAGCGACTTAAATTCCTGAACTTCATTTTTCCATAAATAGTGATAATAATAGTCACCTCTGCTGACACAGTTCCTGGCCTTAGTTGATGCTGAAGAAGGCATAAATGTTTCCACCTTCCATCTTAGGCTTTAGCTCGGCCCACTGAGGAAAGAACTTTCTCGCCTGTCATTTTACCTTTTCTCTTTATATCCACAAACCAGCTCTTCCCTGTGAGAAGAGCTGTTGGTAATACAACTTGTTGGGCGTACATTTCACCAGTGGCCAAAGTTATTGCATTGTGTGTGTACCTGTGAGCATGACCTGTTTTGTCTGTAAATAGCTGGACGAGGAAATTCCAGCCAGCCTCGACAGTGCAAATACTCAGTAAGTGTACCCAACAGTCTGCACCCGTGGAGCCGGTTTCATTAAGGATATAGAAAGGGAGGCAGAGGAAGCTACTTCAGCCTTGGGATAAAGTAGTGTTCTCCAATCAAGCTCTAACAGAGCATTGGGCATTATGAAAAGTAGCATTATAGTCGTCATATGGCTGTTAATCCATTTTGTTTGCAGCTTCCCCAATAGAAGAAGAGAGCAGCATGAGCAGGTTTAAGAGCCAAAGCCCACCCCCATAACCCTAATAAGCTCCTACTGTCCTCCAGCGTTCAGTTCAAGACTTCCCCTTCCCTCATGCAGGTTGTGTTAGGCTGCCCTTACCTGAGGTGCCATTTCTCCTTATGCAAAATTTACATTGTCATGTTCATATTTTAATTTGACACTTCCTCCCAATAGTCAGTGAATCTCTTTAGAAAAGGGAAAAGAAAGGTCCTCCATTCAAAGTGTTGACATATGGTAGGATCTCAATCAAGTGTAACAAATTAACATATACATTACACATTTTAAGGACATATGGATGCCTGTGTGTTAGGTGTGCCATGTGTGTGTGCAACACTCGCCTGCCCCTCCCCCATTCTTCCAACACAAATAGTCAAAACCTAGATAAGGATTTTAAGGTTATACCTCAACTTTAGCAGTTAAGGTATAAAAGTTATTACTCAAATTATGTAGAAAACTTTGTGATAACTATTTATTTAAATAAATATTTATTATTGATATAATTAAATATTAATATATTGTAACAAATATATTAATATCAGATATTATCTATGTAACAATGTTACCAATATTTATTAATAAATATCAAATATTTCCTTGATAAATATATATTTTATATATTTATTTATATATAATTTTTTATTTATCAAGGAAATAATTAATTGATTTCACATAACAAAGGTTCTTCTAATTGAAGAATGAACATTTTGAACTCATAAGTTGATAAATAATTATAAAATAACAGGTTTGGCATTCCAAAAATCAATTTTTAAAGCCTTGATATTAAATTATTATTAATGCTGCCAAAAAGCGACACCAAAATTTGGGCACTATTATCCCAAATATGTAATGTACTACAGATATCTTAGTACAATGAACAGTAAGTATATAGGAGTCACACATAAAAATATTTACTTATATACCTTCATCATCAGTATTGAGTTTGGTTTCCAGTTCTGCAATCCTGTATCTTTTTTCAAACACTGAGAGTTGCACTATATCCCTATTACTGAACACATTTAGTTAATTATGATTCAATTAAAAATAACATGAAAAGAATAACACATGGTAACTCACTACTTCAGAAACACCATACTATGAAACATCACTCACTAATGGTCTGGTTGAGAATAAGGAATCAAGAAAAAAATGCAGGCTTCTGATAACATGGGTCCAGAAGGACACTCAAATGCACTAAAGCTCAAAGCTCTCCATATAACCACTTAACACCCTTTATTCTTAAAAGTTGACCCCATGAAGTCTGACAGTTTTTGGTTATCTGGTTTCTCAAAGCCCAACAAATGAGCTGCAAATTACTATAGAAAGGAATAGCTAGGACAACAGGTAACAACTGGCAACCTGATACAAACAGAAAAAAAGAAGCACTGAAAAAAAAAATACATAACACTACAGAGATAATCAATTTAGGACATCAATAAGCATAGTAGTTTTCAAAATACACAGAATCATTTATTCAATACATATTTTTGAATGCCTATTATGTTAGAGGCATTGTGATAAGTGCTGAAGATATACCCAGTAAGAACAGCAATATGCAGCAGCCAACTTCCACTGAATGTTTATCACAAGCCAATGCTAAGTGAGTTACAAACATTTCATTTAGTTCTGGTAACAACCACATAATGTGTAAGATAAACATTTCTACTGCAGTCTTAGATTTGAGAAAACTGCAGCTTGAGAGGTTCATTAACTTCCCCAAGATCATGTAGTTGCTGAGTGAAGAGTGCTGGGATTTGAACTTATGCAGGATTCCTCTAAAGTACTGGTACCTATACTCTAATGTTTCAGGGACTACAGAACTTGTCCTCAGAGGGCTTACAGCTTATTATCAGACCAAGAAATGACTGAGCAACTAAAAGAGTGTGGTTGGAGCTGTTAACAGAAGCAAGCAAAGGAAGCTATAAAGACCACTGCTTCCACACAGGCGAGTCTACCCTTCTGTGGCCTACTGGTGGGGACAGGGGAACCTTAAAAAACAAAACAAAACAAAAACTACTTAAAATGTTCTGAAGTTTTAGTAAGAATACTTACATGGTGTTTTTTAATAAGTATATATTTAGAAGGGGCTTCATTTTTACAAAATGTCACCAATTCTTAAGTGCTCCTAAAGGGATGAAACAGCAGTATAATAACTGAACAAAATGTCTGGCAATTGAAACAGAAAACCTGAACTTACTGGAACATCAAAAGCACACACACATTTTAGTATTAGAACATATGCACACAGTACACTCCATCTGACTTGATCCTGAAGGCAGTTCAAAACCTGCTTCTTTGTAACACCAAATGTATGAGGTCAATCAATCTATACTGTTTTCAGATGTCACCAGCTCTCCCCGGGTATCAGTGACCCTGCAGCTGTCACATCGGCCGCAGGGCCTTCGACCTTGAGCCTTGGACCACCCCCCCAGATTCTGGCCTTCGCGTTGGCGGCGAGGCTGTGACCCCCACACCCGGACGGGAGCGCGCGCCGGCCCCCAACTCACTTCAGGTGCATTTCTTCCGGTAACTCCAATTTAAGGCGGTCGCTGCTCACACCGTCGAAGTTGTCGCCTCTTTCTTCCAACACAGCGTCAGTCCAGAGGCCACCCACGCCCCTCCCTCACACAGCTGACAACACTAGGCCTGAGGGGACACTCAGAAGCCGGGTGAGGGGAGGCTCTCACAGGCTTGGTCGGGGGAAGGCCTCACGGTCGCGGCCAGGCTCCTCCCCGTGACGCCACAGGGCGGCGCCCGCCCGGCTGGGCTTCCCAGTGCTGTTCACAGGTGTTGAGAGGGCCAATGCTGGAAGTTTCCAATTGAATTGTTTAAACAGAACGTGAGGTAGTGTGGTACGTTAGACGGATAGGGTGTTTAGTGTCCAAAAGAACCGTCCTGAGTTGTGGGCCAAAGATAATTGGCAGCATTTTGAGGCATCAATTCAGTTAAATGCAACTGAGGGCTTATTTTGTACAAAGTTATGTGTAAGATACCAAGTACGTTCACTGCCTTCAAAGAATCTACAGCTTAACTGAAAAGTGCAAAAGAACTCTCCTCACAGCATGTCAGTAGTCACATGGTACGGCAAATTTTGTACTCCTAACTTCCGTGCCCAGCCTGAGGCAGGTTGTGGGGAGCAAGGTGCTGGTCGCCTCTCACTCACTCACCAGTGTCTGTTCTGTTTTGGTGGCTCCCCTTCTTCGTCCTCAGCCACTGTTCTTAGTTCTCTCATAGACTGGGAAGGTGGGGATGAGAGTGAGCTGGATGGTAGAGAGATAGTCACATATTCTCCCAAGTCTGATTCACACATAAATCATAGCTTTTGCAATGTAAAAAGCTAAGAACTGATGGATTTATTCTCTAGTTTGTCTATAGAAATTCTTGCTCCTTTGGGTCAGGAGGGTCAGGAATCCTCTCTGCCTCTAATGCTGCTTCCAGCATCACTACATGCTTCCATCTTCATGTAAAAACCCACTCCTTTGATATGCCATCTTGGGTGTGACACATCTACTTTTCCCCTTGCTTCACCCAGACTTACTAGTCACAACCTGTCTACTGACTCTGACTAAAAGGTAAGCTTTCCACTGTAAGTCTTTCTTCACCCTTCAGTTTGCAACTCTCAGCACTTTAATTTCCACCCCACTTCCATAGTTACAGACTGAATCCTGTCATCAGTGTGGCTTTAGTTCAAAAGCCTTAATTTAAAAACTGCTGTTGATCTGAAACGGCAACCCACAAACAAGTGAACAGAGTAGAATGAAGTGAACGGGACAACTAGGTTCCTGTTGACAATCCAGCTTTGCTGACCTCTGCTCTAAAGTAATTTTTTAAACTTCAGGCTCCATAATTGTCATTCCATTTCTTAAATAAGGCAGAGACTGACTGAAAGCTATTTACTAATTCAACTTTATTTCCATTTCAAATAGAACATTATCCTTGGCCCTAGGAAAAGGCTCCAATTCTGTGTTCCTGAAATACAAGCCCATGAATACATTTGAGGCCACGTAAATCAAAGACAGTTTATTCACAAAGTGCACTCTAGTTTCAAATAAAGTCTAATAAAGTAAATAGCAATTGGAGGTTCATAAATATCAGAATGGACTATAGTATGAAAACAAATGCCAATCTTTTAAAATCAAGAAACAAAAATAAAATGCCATTAGCTATTTTAATTACATGTTTGTAGCTTACAGGTCTGTGAATATCCTATCTTCTGCCAAAGTGGACACCGTTATGCCATCCATGATGGATAAATGCTTAAATCCTGAATTATCTGAACTATTAATAAAACCTTTCTAATAATTTAATTCATTGGCTTTTTAGTATATACAATTTTAATGACTGAATCCCAAAATAAAAATTATTTACCATTCATTAACTCAACTGTTTATATTTTAGTTTTCACTAAATTTTAGCCTTTGGGAAAAACTTACAATGAAGTGATTACATTTTTGTCCAATTAAGCTGATAATAATCACTTTAAATTGTTACAATACCAACCACAGTCCCAAATTTCCTAGGTTCCTAATAGATCAGTAACAGTATAAATCTAGAAGACTTAATTCTAGAAGACTTAAAAATCTGTTTGTATTCTTTTAAAATAAAAAACTGTCCCATTTTCTAACAAAGAGATAAGCTACCAAATTATTTTATAGAAACTCATTTTAATTTTCATGATTAGTCTATTCCTTGTTTTGAAAAAGTCATTTAAATGTTATGCAAGAATTCTTTTCATTTAGGATCACAGTTTTTGTTTAGCTTACATACTGACAATTCTGACAAGCACCCTAAAAAAAATCCACAATTAGTGCAAAAAGAGGAAACAACATTTTAAGTCATTCCTTCCCAGTACACATGACTTAGAACTAAGGTTACGAAGTGCCAATTTTATGTATATGTGAATATAATAATTTCCTACTTCACTTTCTGAAAGACAGCAAATACAAAAATAGATTACCATTAGGTTTAATGAAGTTTATAGCACATCTATTATCAGTCTTAACTGCAAAAATATTTTAGCCACATTTAGAAAAAAATAAATTCACAGAGAATGTTAACTATATTTCTAAAGATCAGATGCAAGAATACTGATTCTTTTCCGCAGAAGTAGAATACATGACATAAAGCTTGTGAAATAGTCACTTTCTAGGAATGAATACACTTTAAAAATCCTGGTTAACCTGTGAGGATTACCACATTAGCCTATTTAACAAAACTGCATCCGTCTGTAAGGCTTTGGTATAGGCAATGCACAGCACTTCCATCACTTATCTTTCTTCTTTGCCCCGTTCTTCTCTGGTCCCTCTTTCTGCTCATCTTTCTCCCCTTTTATGTCTGCACTTGCTCCTCCTCCTTGATTTTCCCCCTTAGAATTATCAATGATTTTATAGTCCTCAAGCAGTGTGTGTCCTGTTTGTTTTGCAGTTTTCTTCACCATTGCTTTGATGCCAATGTTGTCAATATTATAGGCAGTTACACCAACATTGATGGCAGAATCTACTGCGTTGTGCGTAGCTTCTCCCGCAGTATGCCCATATCTTTAAAAGAAAGATTAGAGAAAGCAGAACAAAATTACAAACATAAATCAAAGTCTTCTGAATTAGTGTTAAATAGGTCACGTGATTAGTATGTTATCCTTGGAAGCAAAATCAAAGATTAAGTTTCAATTTAATTAATAATGTAAAACACAGTAAAGAATAAAATCACACTGTGCCAACACTGTATTTTCTCCTTCAGTAAAAATATTATGAAAATAAACTGAGGCTGAGATTAATGCAATGAAGGCTGTTTATGCTGAAGAACAGAATGTAAATTTTAATAAAGGTTGTTGATCAGTCATCATTTCCTTTATCTCTTTCTGGAAATGTTAGAGAATTTTAACTGAAACAACTATAGGTCACTATAAATGGTTTTGAGTTCTAACTTAAGTTAGAACTTAACTCTAGTTAAGCCTTTCAAACTACTGGAATCTGAGATTGTCTCTAAACACAGATTTTACAACTTTCTCTCTCACTCCACTCTACCCCACTGCAGACTCACTGGCCTTCCTGCTGTTCTTTGAACCCACCAAGCACGCATGTAGTGGCCCTATGACCTTGGTACTAGCTGGTATCCACGCAGACTACTCTCACCCCAGGTATCCACATGGCTAACTGCCTCACCTTCTTCAAGTCAGCTATAATTCTCTTAGCATTTAACCTATTTTAATTGCCTCATCCCACAGCCAATCAATCCTCCCTTAACAGCTCTTTCTTCTTTAACTTAATGACTATTTCTACTATAGAACTGACTCACTGGAAAAGACCCTAATGCTGCGAAAGTTTGAAGGTTGGAGAAGGGGATGACAGAGAATGAAATGGCTGGATGGCATCACCGACTCGATGAACAGCAGTTTGAGCAAGCTCTGGGAGTTGGTGATGGACAGGGAAGCCTGGCGTGCTATAGTGACAGAGTCAGACATGACTGAGCGACTGAACTGACAACTACAGAACAACTTTCTAAATACCAAAACAAAAACACCCACTGTTTTTGTTTTGCTTGTTTATCTCACTAGAATATAAACCCCATTATAAAAGGATCTCTTTGCTTTGTTCATTAATGTATCTTAAGTACTTAGAACAGTGCCTAATACCTAGTATTTCTTGAATGAATAAAATAAGTAAGCCCTGCCTGAGCCTTCTAAGAGTTTCCTGGATTCTCAAGTAGAGCAAAGGACTTGGGAAATTGTAAAACATCACACAAAGCAGTTATTCCTGACCATAATCAATACAACTGATGGTGTTTAATACCATTTCCATAAGAAAATACAACTTGAGGTGTTATATACAAGGACACTAAACCTTATTCTACTTTCTGTTTTACCCTTTACCTTTTTCTAAGTACCAGGCTTTAAAATCTTTTCCTGTCCATAGGTTTCCCCAAATAGAGGACTGCTTAAACAACAAATAAGAACAAAAAGGCAAATTTTTACAGTCTTTTTTCCAGAACATACTGAAGTTTCCTAGATGCTTTATGACCAGTATCTGGACATTTTTTCTTACACAGGATCAGACCTCCAAATTAACAAGTCCTCTATTACTTTTAGCCTGGCCTTCTGTGGTTTGTGATCCTACTGGTTTATTCATGTTTTTTTGTTTTTTGTTTTCAACTTCAGTGCTAGAAATATGCAAAATCTTATAATGCTTCTGAGTGATATTTCATTCAGAATGTTAATCAGAACCAGAGCACAGCAGAGCCTACAATCTGTCAAACCTTATGTCTACACCACTCTTGATTGGGGCTTTCGCAACATTTACCCAATGGAAAAGCTCCTGACTGCTTTCTGCCAGTCCCTGCTGCTTTGCAACCCCTCAGAATTCCACAGAATTGCTGATGTTGCAAAAGACATGGGGCCTTCTCACAGTCAATTAAGCCCCAGTCACAAATGCAGTGATCACATGGCAATGGCTCAGGCTCTATGAGAAGAAAAGGGCGGAGGCAGTTTCAGCACTGGAAGGGTGCCCAAAACTCCTGGTTGAGCAGGTCCCTCTCAGGGCTCCTCTCTCCAGACCTGGGTTAACTACAGTGAAGTGATATGATGACTGAAGAATGTGGCCATAAACTGGGAGTCATAAAATTAAGATTCTAATACCAAATGGGCCAACAATTAGCCATGTGACCCAGGTGAAGTCCCCACCTCTTTGTACCTCATAAAATTTCCTCTCCTTTATCTTATGAGATGTGTTATGTGATAGCACTTTGAAAATTCCATAGGACTAAAGATATTTTTAAAGACCCTACAGAATAGTTTTTCAGAAGTTGTGTTTATTTTTTAAATATCTCCTCACTCATCACATCTGCTTCCCAACATGTCCAGGAAGCCAGGATTCCTGGCAGACATCCCTTTCTCCTCTCTTGTCTTGATAAATAACTCTTCAGTTCTTCTCTTTATTCAGACCCTACACTCCTAGAAAGACTATTTCTGGCAAAAAAAAAAAAAAAAAAAAGCTTATTTTTTATTCTTCCTTTTAAAAAAGTTAACTATAATTAGCTAATTGAATTACATCTTATATACTGAATACTACCAATTTAAGAACAATAAAAAATGAATATAAAGAATGCTCTAAATAAGTCAATGGGATTTAGATGTCAATTTGAATGAGACTTTTCAGGAATTTCTCCAGTGCATTCAGTAACGTATAGCAAAATAACACCTGGCAGTGATTCCAGATTTCACTCATAGCAAAATTTCATCACAATTTTCTAATAAATCTGCCTAAAATTCAATTTACATGCAACCTTCAAAGTTATTCTTAGAAATGTTAACCTTAAATATTTAAAACAGAAATAGCTTCTTAATAGTTTTCAAACACAGATGGGTTACAAGCAACCTTACAGGTGAAGCTAAGGAGTTTAAACTTTATCTTGAAATCAGTAGGAACGGTATGACCAAATTTTATTTCAGAAGGATCTATCACAGGTTGCATTGTGAACTGTAAGGGTTTAAGACTGAGGAACCAGTTAGGAAACAAGTTTTGAGCTGGATGAAAAATGATGAAAATCTATTCTAAGGTAATGGTAATGAGGCTGGAGCTAAAGGGATCAATTAAAAAAAAAAGACTTGTGAACTGAATAGCTGCAGTGGTATGCAGCTGGGATGTATGAGTCTGTAGATTAAAAGTTAAGAGGAAATATAGATCTAAGAGTTGCTGAGATATAGGTGATAATTGTGGCCACAGGTGTGTGTGTGTGTATATATATATACATGATATCCACAAAGGGCAGAAAAGGGAGTACAGAGTAAAACCATAGACAGAACCAATATTTAAGGAATGAGTGTGGAAGACAACCACCCTAAGAAGCATCTGTAAGACAAAACTGAAAGGTGGGAAATGACAGTACTGTTAGGAGATGTGTAGACAGCTGACCCACCAGTCTCAGTAAGTATTAAATCTTGGATAAAGATCAATCAGGAAGAAAGGCTACAGTAAGCATGTGATTTGACTTTATCTACACACACACACAAAAACCTGTGGAAAAATCTTAAGATGTAAGAAAGACATGTCTTTCAACCTACAGGTAACTCAAAATGTAAGGCTAACATGGCACACATCAAAATCTGAAGCCAAAGTGATAGAATTAATGATGGGTCAAAATCAACAAAGTGCAATTAAGCCAAAATAAATGTAAAGTTTTTATTTAGGTACAAATATCAACTGTCTAAAAATAAGGCAAAGGTTCAGATTGTAAAGCAATTATAATTCAGTTAAGAAAAACAAGTTTGATATGGGTCAATAAAGTAACAGCTACTATAAAGACATACCCTTTGTCTTCTATTCCGTATTTATTACATGCTAAATATGACCAAAACAAGGGAGACAACCCCACTGTATTCAATCTGGTTGCAATACCTCTAGAATATTAGATTCAACTCTGGGTTCCATATTTTGAGAACAACATTCACAAAGCAAAGATCTGGAAACCATACTATATATGGAATTGTTAAACTGGGAGTATTTAGTAGAAAAGAAAAAATAAGCGAAAGACATAATGATCATATTTAAATATGTCTACAGTTACCATACTGAAAAGACAAGACTGATCCCATACAACTCCTGAGTAGATGTGATATAGAGTTTTATGGATAATATGACATCTACTAAAGAGGATACCCTCAAACAGATTTGAATTTGCCCCTTCACCCAGTGAAAATTTAAGGGGAACTTTAATTAAAATTTACTAAATAAACCAGTTAAATACTATACCTTAAAAGAATTAATTTGTTACAGAAAAATATTTTTACTAAGCTTATTCTTCACACATATATGTTCTAAGATAAAATATTACTGAGGGGGAAACAAAAATGCACCTAACTTACTAAAGTTACATTATTTTCTTTTAAACAATTTAGAGTGGAAAAAGGAACTTAAAGGTGAAAGTTAGAAGCTATGAAGAAGAGTGATGAATTATTTAATAGATACTATACTGCAATTAGGTATAGTAGGTTTAAAGTTACTCAATTGCTTTTTCCTTATTCCTGTAGGTCTTCTTGCTCCTAAATCTAAATTATAATAAAAGTAGTAATATAACTGACAAAAATAAAGTCTTAACAAATCTTTCTTATACATTTACCTCAAAAAATTAGTAGGAGTGTAATTAATTATATAGGTCATTAGGTAAGTCATTCATAATGAATGAACACAGTCCTGAATCAGAATCAAAACCATAAAAGGCATGGAGAATATACTTATCTAATACAACCTGCCTTTAAATATACCTAAATTTAAAAAAAAAATTATTTGTATTTGCTTATAATACAAGAAACCAGATATGGAAATTTATGTAACATATTTTTCTCCTAAGGCATAGTGCAAATAATTAAGGCAGATTTGAAACAACTACTTGGGAGAGTAATTTCTCATAGGCAATAAGAATACACATGTTCAAAAAATAGTAAGTTTTCTTCATAATACCATCATCAGTTGGATTAGAGTAGAAAAATACAAATGTTCCATCTATCAAATAGCTTTCATAGTGGAAATAAGTTTAAATTCATAAATGTAAACAAATATAAATTTATGTCAATTATGGAGAACTAAACTAAATGGAAGAACTAGATTTTCCAATTCTTCAGTGGTAAATATCACTGAATTATTACTGGTTTAATACCTGCAGTTTCTTCTCCTAAGAGGCAATTTCTACTTCTGGTCAAGAGTATTCATAAATGAAAAAACAGTATTACTTGGACAAACCTGTTATTTCCCACTGTCCCTCCCGTCTTTCCAAGTTTCTAATTAAGTTACTGCCAACACTAAGGTATCCTGATAACTGGAAATACAAATCTAATTAACTAAATCTTCACCTGCTTCTTTTCTGAAAAAAAGAACTGAATCTTTGGAAGAAAGGATAAAACTAGCAATATACACCATAACAGAAATAAATTAGCTCCAAACCACAGTAAAAATACTCTAATATCACATTAAGTTCTCCTCACTAAGGACAATAAATACAAAATTTACACTAAAACCTTGTACTTCCTAGTTAGGTGAATTTCAAACTTTTTAAAAGACTCAACTTAATTTAAGTACTTAAGTCCTTTTTTGTTTTTTAAGAGTAGGAAATGGACAAATCCAATAAAGCACTTCCTACTTACTCATGTGACCACCTATTTAGCCATGCTAGCACATAATAATCTAAAAATCATCCACTTTTGGTCTAAAAAACACTACTTTCTCCTGCACTTGCAAAAAAAAAAGAAGCCATTTTTCTAATGATGACTAATCCATCAAAGTAACCTAAAAGTTGCATAACAAGAAGAGTATTAGATTAGAGGTCAATGCCAAGAGTAGCAAGAAGTCAGCTGGGAGACTTGGGTTTTACATTTCCATCAAAATTCAGATCTACTCTGCATCTGGTTTTCCAAGTCCTCTGGTAAAACTGATACTCCTTGATGATATGCCATGTTGCTTTTACTCAAAGGTATGTTTGCCCCAGACTGAGCAGACCAAACCAACTTAGGCTGGAAATTAAGTTAGTAATTTAGTAGTTAGCTAATTTACTATGATGGGAGGGAGTCTAAACATACCAATGTAGTGCTGGAAAAGAATTCCAGATACTAAACTCACACAGATATCCCATTAAGGAGAGCGGTGGCCTGGCACTGTTTCCTGACACTGCATGACAAAGACCTGGCTTACATCTCAGCTCTACCACTTACTAGAGTGCAATTCTTAATTAAGTATTTAATGCTCTATGCTTTTGGTTTCTTCATCTATAGAATGGAGATAACAGCATTAAAAATTAAACACGACATATGGAAAGCACTGAACACAATGTCTGATGCATAAGCATGAACTCAAATGCTGTCAGTGAGTAAATAATTAACACATATAACCAAGAGCTGAGAACATGATTAATTTTTTCTTCTAAATAAACATTAACTATTAAGATCCAAACAAACTCACAGTTAAAAAAAGCAACTCAAGTCCTTCATACTAAATTTGAGTTTAGACTTCCAGTACTTATAAAGACAGAATAAAGAGCTAAAATCCTATTTTTAAGTCTCATCTTTAATACCACTTATCAGATGAGCTTGAATAAATCATTCAGTTCTATGGTTGCCCATTTCTTAAAGGCATGTCTATACCATCTGTCTGTTCTAATACATATGCACAGTGGTACATTCAAATAAGATGTGAAAATTGAATATTCTTCATATATAGAAGGGCTAGTACTAGCAAAGTATACTACCTTAAATATAATTCAAGTTTTCCCCACCAAAATCACAGATAAACATCACTCATCAAGAACATGAAGGCATACAGAAACTCCAGGCATTAAAAATAACATGAATCTATTCTTTCCATTAACGATGGGCAAATATAACAAAATCAGTAATACGAGGCAAAGTCACAGTAATACTATTGATTTCTAGAATCTTTATTCTTCTCCCTATTTAGAAATAGCAAGTAAAAAAAAAAACTGTTTTATCAGATATTCAATAAAAAATAGCTATACAATCATTTTAATTGTCTAAAATTCAACTTACTTGTATCTGACAGTTTGTACAGTTTCTGCTGAAACATTGTTAACAATGCATTTAGCTGCACATTCCAATCCTTGCCAGACAGTTGAGAATCCTGAAAATACATTTAAAAGTAAGTAAAACCAACCCTTGGGAAACAGACCTTCCTAAGTTTTCAGAGTTTTATGTTACCTTGAACACTACTTGCTGCTACAACCATAGCACCATCCAGGGTAGACTTTCCATTTCGGTCTTTCTTAAGAGATTCTGGAACAAGTTTGCTTCCGTGCTTCTTGACGTGTGGAGCTAATTCCTTTCCAACACAGTTTGCCACAGTACAAACTCCGTCAACTAGTATAACCATTTAAAAGAAAAAAAACTTAGAAAAACATGTATTTTCCCCTTGATTTTACCATTTTCAAAAGCAAAATTCTTTCATGAGTATCTAAAGTTGTTTCATTGTATAATGTTACCATTCCTATTTAAAAAAGCATGAAAACAAGGCTGGTTATTTTTTTTAAACAAAGGCTATTGTTTGGTTTAAGGATGTGTTTGCAGAGTTTCAGTTCAGTTCAGTTCAGTCGCTCAGTCGTGTCCGACTCTTTGCGATCCCATGAATCGCAGCACGCCAGGCCTCCCTGTCCATCACCAACTCCCGGAGTTTACTCAAACTCATGCCCATCGAGTCAGTGATGCCATCCAGCCATCTCATCCTCTGTCGTCCCCTTCTCCTCCTGCCCCCAATCCCTCCCAGCATCAGGGTCTTTTCCAATGAGTCAACTCTTCACATGAGGTGGCCAAAGTATTGGAGTTTCAGCTTCAGCATCAGTCCTTCCAGTGAACACCCAGGACTGATCTCCTTTAGGATGGACTGGTTGGATCTCCTTGCAGTCCAAGGGACTCTCAAGAGTCTTCTCCAACTACTGCGTCTTAAATATAATGTTTCATCACTTTGCTTAGAAGAGAATCATTCACCTTTTCTATTTGCAATGCAAGATTGGTAGATCCAACTATCATGTTTTCCAGCTAAGCGAATTTGTACTTTTTCTCCCTATCAGCAAATACTCAACTGAAATAGTAATAAAGTATTTAAGTGTATATAAAAGTAAACACACCAAAAACATGATTCAAATGCAATGACTTGTCCTTGAAAGCATGTGTCATACTCCAGGATGGTAAATACACTTGGCAAATACATTCCCTTTCAAAGGCACAGATGTTCCCCTCTCCAACCCATCAAAATAACCTTTAACCAGTGCTTCTCAAACTTTAACAAGCAAGTGGATCACTGAGACATCTTGTGAACTGGAAGTACCCAATCAGCAGGTGTGTCAGTGCCTGACATACTTCTAAAGCTTTCAGGTCGGTGCTGCTGGTCTACAGATCCCACCACAAGTAGCAACGCAAAACTGCTTTGTCCGAATTCTTTACCCTCAAAGTTAAACCATCTAAATGAGGTTAGATTAATCTGGACTAAAAGAAGATTTTTAATTTAAGTAAGAAGTAGTAAAGGAATCTAAAGTCACTTTACCCAGAAACTGACTGACTTTGGCTGCTCCTCCAGTCGCCTGCTTTGCCATATAAAGTCCCTTGGTCACAGCTGGACTAACTTCCACAGGCTTTTCTTCTGGTTGAATCCGTTCTCGGAGTTTAGATGCTCCTTTCTGGATGGCTTTGCCAGTAAACTCAGCACCTTTGACCAAACCCCAACTCACCCAGGAAGCACCTTTTAAAGGGAAAAATAACTGGATAAAATTAGGACTGAATATCTGGGTTCGATACCTGGGTTGGGAAGATCACCTGGAGAAGGAAAATGCTACCCACTCCAGTATTCTGGCCTGGAGAATTCCATGGACTGTATAGTCCAGGGGGTCGCAAATAGTTGGACACAACTGAGTGACTTGCACTTTCATACTATACATTTAATACCTATACCAAGATTAACGGGGGATTTCCAAGGGGAAAGGAAAATAACTGATTTTACGTTCAGAGTTATTCTGAAAGCTTGGGGTTTCTTGAAGCTTTTCACTACCAATTCTCCCAAGAGTAAAAAAAGAGAAAAATAAACCAAGAAGAACTTACAACAATATGACAATGTGTAACATTCGAAGAGATCAGTTCTATTTTTAAGTATTTATAAATGGATCATTTAAAACCAGAACATAAAATAGTATCTTTCCAAGTATTCTCTAATGGGACCCACCCAAAAGCTTCACATCATAAGTGAAAAAAGTTACCATTACTCTAATACCTGACAAAATGTTGTGAGCCACTTTCTCACTCCACTCAGGTAACTCCTTTGCTCTTTCTTCTGAAACTGGCTCACAGGGTACAATGTGACTCAGATTAACTTCTTCACTTGAAGTACCTTTGGTCTAAATGGTAAAAAGATTTCAAGAAGTGAAAACAATAAAAACTAAGATGAGAGAAAACCATAAGCATTTTGTAATAAAATACTAATCCAATAAATACTAATGAATGAAAGTATTTCCAGCCAACCTAATTATTAGTACACTTTAGTACATAAAACACAATACCCATAACCACCATGAAGCTGAAAATTGTTCTGGTCTTATGTTAGGTCCCACTGGTAAGTAAGATTTAAATACCAACATACCTCCAATACAGCATTTATCAGATTATATGTAAATTGACTTTTTTCTTTCCTTGACTAGACTGAGTTCTTTCAGAGGGCTAAATACCCATACGCATACAGTCCTCGGTAAGGTTAAAAGATGTGTTAAATAACTCAATCAGTAAAGAAGAATGCATCCAAATGAACTGGTTTTGACAGACGTCAAGTAAAAGCAAATAAAAATACATAAATACAGAATCTGCCATTCCATTTTAATGGAAACAGGAAACACAGAAATACTTGCTAATTCAATGGCTAGGGCCAACACTCAAAATTTCAAAGCTAAATTTATTTTTTCATTCTAAATACTTAGCAGTAGGCTAATTCAGACCTCATAATATTATGAAACAACTTGAAACTCAAATTTAACCCAACAGAAATACAACCTGATTTAAAATATAAAACATTAAAAACAAAAATTTCTACACATGGGGAAAAGCCACTCATAAATAAAATCTAAAGACAAAATGAACAAAATACTTGCAAGTTACATAACTTTGACAATGGGCCAATGTCCCTAATATATAAAGAATTCTGAGAAATTAAGAAGGACTGGCAACCCAGTAATAAAAATGGACATGACTAGACATCACAGAGAAAGGATATGACTAGACACCAGGCAGAAAGCAAAATTCGAGTTACCCTTACACATCTGCTCAACTTTACTCACAAAAAGATCAATGCAAACTAATATATTCCAGTATATTTCTCTCATCATCGCACTGCCAAAATACAGAAAGAGCAACCATCCACTCTGCTGAGCAGGCTATGGGGAAACAGGTGTTCACGTACCCCTGGTACTGTCTGAACTGTGTAATCCTTAGGAAGGGTAATGCAGCAAGATCTATCAAAATCACAAATGCACTGATCCGTTGACACAGTAACCCCACCTCTAAGAATGTGATGAATTACCTACAGATGTATGATCAATAGCTCTACAAAGTTATTCACTGATGCACTGTTTGTAATAGCAAACAACCACACCAAATACCCCTCAATAAGAGGCTGATTAAATAAACTGTTTTCTATTCATACGATGAAATACAACATAAAAAAGACTGAGGAAATTCTAGGACACTCTATATGATGCCACCTTTTGTATAAGAAAGAGAGAAATAATAACAGATTTTGTTTGCTTTTATCTACCTCAAAAAACCCAGAAAAGAAACAGAAGACACTAATAAAATTACCTACAGTGGCAAAAGAAAAGGTGTAGATTGGGATGAAGGAGGAAATAAAGCTTTTTGAAGGTATCTACCATCTCATGTAATTTGATTTTTTTAATCAAGGAATTAAATTTTTAAAAATGAACTTCTAACTTCCATTTTGAATGCCCATGTTCTCATAAAGCTGGTTCAAGATGCTCAACATAACCCACAGTGACAGTTTGTGTGTAAAAGTACAATATTCATGTGACATTCATTAATTTCAAAGACAATTACCAAGCACTTATGAGTTACAACAATGAACAGTGCCAAATTGTTTATAATTCAATACTACACAACGGTACTTTCCTTCTTCATAGGTTTGCTTACTTCACTTCAGGACTCATCTCAGCCATAATGCCCTCTAGGAGGAGCCTCCTCAACTGCTTCCCACACCACACATCTTCTTGGAAGGTACAACGGAGCCTTCTATACAACCTATGTACTTTCATCTAACCATCACGTTGGGCAGAAATTCTCTCTTTGCTAATCTATCCTCCCCACTAGATGGTAAATATTTGAGATGAGGAATTTCAACTTTTTTCTATTATGCTCAGCTTTCTAGCACTCAATAAATACTTACTGACCTCTAATCCAAATTCACCATTTGGTACATAACACAGAATCTAAGAAATGAAAGAAGAAATTGCTAAATAAATATTTTAATAGCCCATTTTCTCTGTTCTGCTGACTACATGAAGACATAAGGAACCGAATAAAAATGGCAGTATAAGGAAAAGTATACCTAGACCCAAGATCTCGGTGTATATAGGAAGGTAGAAGATAATACAAAACAAAAAAGCATATTCATCATTAATGTGAATATAAAAATCTTTCCAATAGTTGAAAAAGATGTATCCTCCAAACACAGGCTATTGTTTAAGACAGTTTAAATAAATACTTGGAAAGGGAAACATTAACACTGATTCTAATTACCCTACCAGTGATCACTCCGTGAATCTGCAAGTTGCTCTGCTTTAGTAAATGGGGTTCTTATAAATAATTTAAACTGGTGAAAGGTACCTTTAGGCTAGAACACACCCTCATACCTTGTTGATTTTTCATTCACTTTACTTACCTTTTTCCCTCGTTTTCCCTTATGACGCACATCCTTACTGCCTGGGTCCAGCTGTCTCACATCAGTGCCACTGGCTTCCTTCAACTGGTCAGAGGCAGATCCTGATCTTCCAGGGATCTGGAATTCATTTTCTCCTTCTGCCCGGTCCCAGTTGGTCTAGGGATAAAGGACTCAGTTTAGTTCAAATTCACATTTCTTCTAAGCTATGGTATATCATGCTGCAGTAATATACTTATTCAAATGACAGTGTTTTACAACTACTTTTGCTAGTCTTTCTATTTTTATCGCATCACCAAATCTCAAACCTTTTTGAGTTCTCTGGTTCATACGATAGGGCCTAAAGTAAATTTCAAAAGACAAAAAGGTATGCGAGATAAACTTACAGCAGTTGCTGGTATAAGTGATCATAAAATCAGATGCAGGTACATTTGAATTTAGTTAAATAATAAGTAAGTTTTAGGAAACACATACAGGACTAAATGAGTTTAAAGGAAGTTAACAAACCTCATATCCAGTTTAATTACTCTGTATTGTTGGAAGGCTGCTTTTGTTTTTTTCACTTCTGCACTCAACACTGAAAGTAATCTGCTTACATACACTTTGCTGAATGAATGCTTAAGAGTAAAGACAAGTCAAAAGTACAGCGAGTAGCTAAGCTTTTTTTTACTGCTGGAGTTCTAAGATAATACAGAAAACTAAAAATAACATGCAACCGAAAAATAAAACCGAACAGAGGAAATAAACAACTAAAGGTCAGTTTAATTTCTTGCCTAGAGCTTGGTAATACAGGTCAAATGAATATAGGGGTGAAGAGAGTAACAACTCCATAAAAAGTCTGGATTACTTAAGAATGGCACTCTCTTCAGCTAGTAAACAGCAAAGCTTAGATTTGAACCCATACCCATTTGACTACATTGCTGTCTTTGTAAACTCTCCTGAGCATATTGAGGCTACACACACTTCCATATGGGGGTCATAGGTTTTGCTGGCATAGCTTAAATAACTGGCATTTTAGTTCATACTGATCATCAGGTCATTCTCATATACAGTTCTTACAATCTAACACTGAGATGACTCTCTGGCCTATCTCTTACCTGGTGATCTGCTCCCATCACCTTTGCCCTTAAATGTTTAATATAGGTATGGACTGAAGGTGTATTCTACTTTCTGAGATAAAAGAAACAAATCTTTCATAACTGAACTCAAAACTATTTTGTGAAATCCTCCCTGACCTCCTTTCACTTTTTTCCATCATCGATTACACTATACTGTTATTTAACAGACTGTTAACATGCTCAAGAATAGGAGCTGTTATATATGTATTTTTTATAGCTCCCTCTGTTCTTTCTTACCATTCCATCATTTAACACAGAACCAGGTTAAATAATGAATTCTAAATATCTGTTGATTGAAGGAGAAAAATAAAAAGTTTTCTATATATATATATATATATATATATATATATATATATATATATATATATATGTGTATAGGCACAATCAAAAATGGTTTCCTCCCTTGTCCTACATTAGGATGGGCAAGAACACCTAAAGAAAACATCTCCATTATACTCTATTTCAACTTCCTAAAACAGATCAGTATTGGGCAGAGAAAATGGGTTAAATGAGGCAAGTTCACAGGATGACCAACCACTTTCTAAATCACATTTTGCCTTTGTTAATCATAAGAACAAAGACAATTTCCTCAGACAAAACCTATTCCTCAAGACATACCGCTAAAACGTCCAACACTATCCATCTGCTAATGCTGAAATTAATTTCCCTGGTGGCGCAGACAGTAAAGCATCTGCGGGCAACACGGGAGATCCTGGTTTGTTCCCTGGGTCAGGAAGACCCCCTGGAAAAGGAAATAGTAACCCACTCTAGTACTCTTGCCTGGAAAATCCCATAGACCTTTGAGAAGCCTGGTAGGCTACAGTCCATGGCATCGCAAAGAGTTGGGACACGACTGAGCGACTTCACTTTCAATGCTGAAATTACCTTCACTTTACCACTGAGTCCCATTAGTCCACTTTTCCAACTGAGAAGTAAGACAGTGGTCATAACAAGAGCTAATACCCACACTACTTGCTAGCACTGATGTAAGTGTCTTAAGGCATTAACTTTAAATCTTCATCATAGCCCAATAAAGTGGATGTTATTATCTTCATTTTATGATAAAGAAACTAAAGTATAGGGAAGATCAACAACTTGAATTAGACAGCTATTAAGTGCAAGAGTTCAAATTCAAACCGAGACAATTTGATTTCAGAGACCACAATAATCACTATTTATAGCCAATTCCCAATGTGTATTAAATATCTGTGAACACACAAGCAAATTATATACTATTTCCTACTGATCAAACTGGAGCTTATTACAATTTCTTTGAAAGCAGGAGTGATTATGTTAAAGTAGGTTTTCATCCTGAAGGTGATCACACAAGTTACCTGGAGCCGAAGGTCAGACATTTGTCTTAACAGATCCTCGAAGAGTTCTCTGTCATCTTCTGGTAATTCAGATGACAAAACGACCCCAACAAAGCATCCTGATGCTTGTAACATCGTATCAGGAAACATGTAGGCACCTACAGTACATTTAAGAACTGGAGACCTATCAGGAACTAGAGGATACAACCAGTCACAAACCTGAAAGGATTAATTGAAAACAAATCAATTAACAAAACAAGGTTTTCACTGAGATTTTAGATATTGTTTTACTAGCAAATACACACTTTTAAGGTTTGAAATGCATTTTACAAGACTCTGTAGAGCCATCAGCATCAACAAACCCCCAATAAAAATCAGTCATTTGCTAGTCTGATCCCCCTGCACAACACAGGAACTGTACTAAAAATCTTACTGCTCCTCTAATTAAGTCTTAAAACCAGTGTCCTGAAATAGCCCACTGTTAACTGATAATGAGTCTAGCTTTAAATAAATAATGGTCAAAGTAAATTAAGCTTTTCTTTATTATTAAACATCTCTTTGTGGAAATTAAATAAAATCAAACTGTTTCCAAGTACTCCACATGTATTTACTGATTTACTCCTCAAAATAATACCATGAAATTGGTTAGTGTCACTTTAACCACAAGAAAACTGAGGCACTGAGAGGTTAATTAAGTTGCTCAGAGTCAACAACCAAAAAGTGAAGCTAGGATTTAAACACATGCTATCTGCCACCGGAGAAGCTAAACAATTATTTTAATTAGAAACATGTTTTTGTTGTTGTTGTTGTTTTTTTACTAATTCCAACCTGATCTGAATGAGCAAGAACATTAAGTTACATTTATGGATTCACTATCTATTGTCAAGTTAAACCAAAAGTAGCCCAGCAACATCATATGGGGAGGTCAGATTATCACATTAAGACTTAAACTCACCTCCTGAAGATCTAAATTCAGAAGAAATTAAGGTTAAATCAGAATATCCAAATGTATTAATTTCCATTATTCTTGGAGTGACCAGAATAAAATTTTGTCCCTCACCAAGACATTCTCTAATATTAAGGAACTTGGAAGAACAATTGATTATTATCAAATATTGTGTAATATATATGAGTCAAAGAGATGAAAGATTTCATATAAACAATGGAAAATTCTGGTGTACTATCATATCTCTGACCAACAGAATACAAATACATAGAGATCAAGCGCACAATGCTGACTCTTTCCTAGAAAAGTGGTTAACAAACATTTTCAAATTCTTATTTTAGTGGATTATCTTTGTTTTAGTCATTTCAAAAGCCACTCTCCAGCTTTAATAAAAATCAAACTTCAGACAAGTTACAATAAAATTGATGGCTGTGTTTTCCAAAGTATGATATATAACCATCTGTAGTATGTGAAATGACTTCAAGTAATATACAAACTATTTAAATTTGAGTAGCTACATATTTCAATATGTATTAGGGAAAAATATAACATCTTTCCCTCAATTTCACAGTTGTTATTGCTTAGGATAAAGTTTAAAAAAATGAGATATTTTAAAAAATATGAACAACAGGTGGTGGATTTAACAAAAAAATCGTAATGGTTACACTTAAACGACGAAAGTTAGGGAAGGTTTCTTTTACTGTGTCATGATTCTCTAAGATAAACTACATTCTGGTCACCTTGATTGAAATGGAGTATCCTCAAATCTTCTCAAATAAAATTTACAGACCTTTCTTAGGACAGAGTATTATAAATTGGTGAGCTCACCCACCACAGGCTGACTTCTCCCAGTTTCACTTTCACAGAGCAACTTCATATCCAAGTTCCATATGAACTGACTACAAATCTGACAGGTTTAAAAAGTATATTAAAACTAAATTCAAGAGAAAAATAGTTTTTAGAAGCCACAGAATTCTAGTCTGCCAACTTTAAATTAATTTCTAATTTCCTAAATAAAGCAATAGTGATTGCTAGGAACAAAAAATTCAGTAAACACAGGGCAACTCTCTTTTAGGACACAGTTATAAATACCTGAATACATGTAAACAAGAGTGCATTAAAAAGACTCAAATTTGGGGTACAATTTTACTTTTTTATTTAGGACTCAAAATAGGAGATACTAGAAAAACAAATTTTTACTAAAATACAGAACTAATTTTTACTAAAGGATAAGTCATTTTAATGGTTGAGCTCATGTAATCAATAGAATGTTTCAAGTTTTCACTCCCTGCACCTCCAATAGACCAGGACACAAAGGTTTTTTAAATTCCACTCTTACAATGCCACTTTATTACCAGGTCAGCAGAAAATGTTTTATCTTTTATCAGACCCCTCAGAATCAGTAAGCCTACTCTTTTCAACCTTAAGGCTTCTTTTTAAAAAATAACTTATGATTCACACTATTCTTCCTGTCCATTAATGAAGTCTTTCTTCCAACAACGCTCCCAGATATCTCCTTCATACACTCCTAGTAAATCTCCAACTATCTGTAAACAACCTTCAAGTGGACTTCACAAAGTAAAAGCTGCGTAAGAATTGAAAATATAATATACCAAAAAAGAAAACAAATGTAGATAACTAGTACTGTAGCTAAACCACATCACCTGGACTTTTAAAAGCACGTGCCTTGCTCAAATACTCATCTCCCTACCATGCAGATCCTTTTGTTATATCCAATGAATATGAATCCTACTTTCAGAAACCCATCTCCCCATCTCTCCAAACTAAAACAGATTGTTACTGGACCATCATCTTCAGAATACCTCGGGAATTCCGTAACAGTGTCCTAACCTCAACCTTTATTTAGCAACAGTCTATGCTCTTGGACCAAGTGTATCCTGGTAAATGTATATGTTTGGAAAGTTAGAATTGCTTCTCAGATGATTATCATTACAGTCTCTACTTGCAGACCATGGTTTCTTAACCTTGGCATGACTGACATTTTCAGTTGTTTTTTTTTAACTGATAAGAGCCATCCTGTTTAATGTTTAGCAGTATGCCTGGCCTCTACCCACTATATATGCCAGTACCAACAGCACACAGCCCAGTCCCAGCTGTGACAACCAAAAACGCCCCCACTACTGTCGAAACATCCCAGGGTGTGTGGAGACTGCAGAGGTGGTTCCTGCTAGTTGAGAACCACTATTCCAGACACCGGGGTGCATCTAGCCCAGTTTAGCCCCTCAGTGGGGGCTTGACAACATCTGTGGAAATTTACGGTTACACATTCACATATCAATTACACAAATCCCTTTTGAAATTAAAGTTATTAGGTTTCTTCTTCAGATAAAAAACTTAAAGAATGAATATTTCAATCTCCTTCAGGTACTGTCATCACAAATTTAATACTAAAACAAGACTTTATATCTAAAGAAAAATAAATGTTGTCAAATACAAACATGGATGCTGAAGGCGCATAAATTTCATGAATTTAAAAAGGAACTAGAAATTATAGTAACCTATTTGCATTCACTGTCTTGGACACATCATAAATATTATCAAATAAAAGTAGTATATTCTACACATATTTCAAATTTGTTTACCTCTTTCCTTGGCTTACCTGGAGAAATCCAGGAGGACGATTTAGAAAGGTATCAAGAGAATTATCCAAGAACCTCACGATTCGAAGGTACCCAGGATATGAAGGTGCACTAACCTCCCCTGCGGGATTTACAAAGAAAATCTGTACTCCGTTTGGTATCAAAATCAACTCATCTGCATCCAGCCCTAAGGTCTCAAGAGGTGGTGGCTGAGAGTGATTCCTGTAGAAGTTCTCCCCGACTGACGAGAACTCCCCAGACTCTGTCCCATAGGATACAGTGTAGTGGCCCTCAGCAGCCTGAGGAGTGTAAGCAGGAGGCGCTTCGGAAGGATGACTCTGACACGGCAAGGACAGAGCAGCAGGTGGACTACTTGACTCCGCGCTTGCAGCTGAAGTGCTTTCATTTACTTCACCGTGTTGAGGAAGTGAACTAAAGCACTGAGGCTCTGGTGACTTTTCAGACATGTCTTTAGGCGGAAATTCTGGATACAACTTGGGCACCTCCTGAAGATCATTCCGTAGAGAAGTGGCAAGACCCTTCTCCAGAATTTCCAACCTGGTACGTACATTCTGCAGCGTTTCTTTCATTTTCTGTTGCATCTGCCTAGCAGATTCCCACTCAGGACCTGTGTATTCAGGATCTGTTGATGAAATGCTGATTCCTCTAAGCAGGTGTCCTATTCCTTGCTTATAGTAGTTCTTTGCTTCTTCCTTTTGACCTAATTCATCTGTATTCAGTCCTTTATTAACAAATACAAAGGCTTTCTTGTATGTTTCCTTGATGATCTTAATTTCAATAGGCTCTCCATCTTGGGGTTCTTGTTCCATTTCTGCAAAACAGGAAATATATTTTTAATTACCTTATTTAGATATTTGTTTATTTATTTATTATCAATTCCTCCCACGTGAATATACTTCAGAGGACTGGAGCCTTGCTCGTCTTTGTTCACTGATGTATTTCCCAAGCCTATTTAGATATGACATACAGGAAATATTCAGTATGTATTTGTTGAATGGATAAATATTGCTCTTGCTCCTAAGTATCTTTTTAATTAAAAACATAAGAGAATAAGCCAGAATATAGCTACTGAATAATTTTCTTGTTCCAGTTTCTTGTAAGAAAGAAAAGTTTCCTATATCTTTTAGGCTGGAACAAAAGAATCTCATTCTAAAATTCATTATACTTCTGGATTACAGCAGCTAATTAAAAATGAAGTTGAATCACATATTGGAGAGGACAGAAATGAGGAGGAAAAAATGTATCTGAATGAAGCTTTAAAGTTACCTTACTTTTATTTAAAGGTGGCAGGTTTCTCACATGCAGTTATCCCCCTTCCCTCTCCAAACTCCATTAAAGTGACTCACAAAATTATTTAAAAGGCATAACCATTTCTTTCAATGAGAAAGAGGCATGAACAGATACTTCACAAATGGCCATGTGAAAAGGCATTCAACACATGACTCCTTCACGGAAATGAAACTAAAACCCAAAATATGACTACAGATGACCCTTGAACAGTATGGGTCCACCTAGACATGGATTATTTTCAATAAACACAGTACTGTATTTTCATTTTATGGCTCTTTAATTAAGTGTGGGGAAAAGTTTGTGTTTGATTAGAGATCACAACATGTGGAATCAAAAGAAAGAGGGTCTGTGTCCTGATTCAATCCAAAGTGTTTCAGTTTTCTGCCCTTGTTATTTATCAATTCCTTTATGTCTGAGGCAGAGACAGTAATACAGAGATTTTTAACTATGTGGTGACTGGCACCTCTAATCCCATTGTTCAAGGTCAATTATATATACTTATCAGGTGGCTAAAATTGAATACTGGCAAATGTTAGAGAAGATGGAAACTGGAACTCTCATATACTTTGCTGGTGTAAGTGAAAAATGGTACAGCCACTATGGAAGTCTGGCATTTCTATCTAAGGTACGTTCACTCACTCTATGATCCAGCAATTCCACTTAGAGGTATATAACCGAGAGAAATGAATGAATATACACACCAAAAATATGTACAATAATATTCATAGCAGCTTTATTCACAAAAGCCAAAATCTCGAAACAACCCAAATGCCCGCTCGCAGAAGGGATAAACAGTGGCTTGTTCATATTACGCAGTAATACACAGGATTTTTTTTTTTTAATTAATGCCTGCAATGCGGATGACTTACCAAGTCTTTGCACAAAAGAAGCTACATACAAAAGATTTCATACTGAGACTACTATACTGTATGATTTTGAGGAACAAGCGAAACTAGTCTTTGATGAGAGAAACAAAAATAATGACTACAGGTGCTGGTACAGACTTGAAAGGGACACAAGGGGACCTTAGAGCATATGGAAATGCTCTCTAGATCTGAGTGGTGACTATATAGTGTATGCATATATTAAAAATCTGTAAATTTAGGATTAATGCACTATATTGCACCTTGTTATACCCATTAATATATCCATTAATTATATATCATATATCCATAATTATATATCCATTAATAAAATTAACAAAGCCATAACTCACAAAGAGGGAGGATGGAGGGAGTCAACAGTATCTCGTTTTTCAAAGGGGCGGCAGACACGGTAACTCATAAAACAGATCTGAGAAAGCTGAAGCCTACACTGTCAATCAGGAAACCATGGAAGCAGCCCCACATATATTTCCTGGTAGAACCTCCAAAAGGCACAGGAACTGATGGGATTCAGTCCTCCTCTGGAAGAGAGTAGAGGACTGAATGTGGGATGGATTCAAAGCTAATTTGCAAACTAATACAGCCACTATGGAGAACAGTGTGGAGATTCCTTAAAAAACTGGAAATAGAACTGCCAAATGACCCAGCAATCCCACTCCTGGGCATACACACCGAGGAAACCAGATCTGAAAGAGACACGTGCACCCCAATGTTCATCGCAGCACTATTTATAATAGCCAGGACATGGAAGCAGATGTAGGACATAGATGCCCATCAGCAGATGAATGGATAAGGAAGCTGTGGTACATATACACCATGGAAATATTACTCAGCCATTAAAAAGAATTCATTTGAATCAGTTCTAATGAGATGGATGAAACTGGAGCCCATTATACAGAGTGAAGTAAGCCAGAAAGAAAAACACCAATACAGTATACTAACACATATATATGGAATTTAAAAAGATGGTAACGATAACCCTATATGCAAAACAGAAAAAGAGACACAGATGTACAGAACAGACTTTTAGACTCTGTGGGAGAAGGCGAGGGTGGGATGTTCAGAGAGAACAGCATTGAAACAAGTATACTATCAAGGGTGAAACAGATCACCAGTCCAGGTTGGATGCATGAGACAAGTGCTCAGGGCTGGTGCACTGGGAAGACCCAGAGGGATGGGATGGGGAGGGAGGTGGGAGGGGGGATCGGGATGGGGAACACATGTAAATCCATGGCTGATTCATGTCAATGTATGGCAAAAAAACACACTACAATATTGTAAAGTAATTAGCCTCCAACTAATAAAAATAAATGGGAAAAAAAAAAACAACAAAGCTAATTTACAAAGTAGACCCTCAGATCTCTCCTAACCAAGACCAAGAACACTATTTCTCTCCAGCCCTGAAAGAAGACTGGGTGCTTTAATTCAAAAGAGCATAGAAGAAAATACCTAATGTATTCTTAAGTTTTCAGACGAGATCAACTGTGGGAGGACTCAGGGTTTAATTAGCGATAAGTACACGGTAAACTAAGGAAATAAAAATCAAGACAATTATTAACTCCAAGGAAAACAAGATGCTGAACTAGAAAGAAAAGTAATCAATGTACTTCATGTTTCAATTTTGATTAATATCATAATAATATAAATAATGAATCCTGATACAAGCCAAATTATAATACAACCATCATGAGAAGATGGGAAGATGAATGGATAGAAAGTTTATGTGCCTGTGGTACATAGCATGGGAGACCTAAAATTCTATCTTTCCTACTAGGAAGTTAATGGACAGTGCCTAACACTGAAAAATAAAGTAACAATATAAGCATCCTGTTTATTACAGATTCAGACAGAAAGACCAGGCGTGGTAAGAAAATGGATACAAGCTTTGGGAGTAAGGGATGAGACTAGGATGGTGGGATCTCTGATTTTCACTGCAAGCCTTATAAAAATATTTAATTCTTTGTATGTGCAGGATAAAAACAATTACTAATTTTAAAAAAGTAAACTAAAGCTTTAGAGCAGCACTGTCCAACAGAATTATAAATGTTAACTACATATGTAATTTAAAATTTTCTAATAGCCACATTTAAAAAGTGAAAAATTTCAGTGATAGCATTTTATTTATCCAAAAACATCCAAAATATTATTTCACCATGTACCCAATATAAAAATTATTAATGAGATAGTTTTCCTTATTTTTGGCATTAAGTCTTCAAAACCTAGTGTGTATTTTACACTTGAGGCATACCTTAATTTCCACTACCTTCATCTCAAGCCCTCAATACCCACATGTGCCTACTACAGACACTGTGGTTTTATTTTCCTGCGATCTCAGTAAAAATTATAATGATAGGATAATTTAAAGGACTTAAGGCTCTTTTAGCAACCATCTGCACTATAAAGGCATCACCAAACTAGCCTAACCATACTTTCTAACCTGAAAAATAAACCACTGGTCAGTCACATACAGGGACTTCACAGTAGTTGAGTGTGTGTGTGTATACATTTATATATATTTGTCCTCAATTTAGAAAACATCACATACAATCAACCATCATCAGAGATCTTACTTGTCCCACCTTGAATCCCCTATGAAAACTGACAATCCCACCCTGGAATCCTGTCTTTAGAACAGAATGCCAGTAGAATGCTTTCTTTCCTCAGACACCACGGGATAGGAATTCTGCATTCCACCTTCCTTAGGATACAAGCAGACTCAGAGTTCAGAAAGCAAGACAGCAGAGGTTACACAGGCTATGGCGAGCTGACCCAGGAATTTAACCAGCACTCTTAAGTCTGCTCAAATGCCTTGAACAGGGTCTTGAACAACACCATGACTTGGCATTTTTTGCTCTGTGCTATAGGATATCACGTGTTCTTCCCTGATAGCTCAACTGGTAAAAAACCCACCTACAATGCAGGAGACCCCAGTTTGATTCCTGGGTAGGGAAGATCCCTTGGAGAAGGGATAGGCTACCGTTCCAGTATTCTTGGACTTCCCTTGTGGCTCAGCTGGTAAAGAATCCGCCTGCAATGCGGGAGACCTGGGTTCAATTCCTGGGTTGGGAAGATCCCCTGGAGAAGGGAAAGGCTACCCACTCCAGTATTCTGGCCTGGAGAATTCCATGGACTGTATAGTCCATGGGGTCGCAAAGAGTCAGACAGGACTGAGCGACTTTCACTTTCACAGGACATCATGACTACCAAGGACACCATTTACAAAGCTTTTAATGTGTGCTGGAGACCAAGCTACATGTTCATTTCATTCAGTCCTTACAAATAACTCTTAAGACATTGTTACTGTTACTAGTACTTTGCAGAAGGAAGAAAAATGAGGTTTGAAGGCCATAACTGCTTTAGATCACATGTTTCTAAAAGACCTTGGAGCTAAGAATTACTTTCATATTTTTAAAAGCATATAAAAACAAGGATATGCAACAGAGATTATATGTGGCCCACAAGCCTAAAACATCTTACTATCTACTTTCTGGAACTTTACAAAAAGAGTTTACTAACCCATCACCTTAGATTAGATAGTCTGATTCCAAAACTAATCCTCTAAATCAGGGTTTCTCAATCTCAGTTTGATTCACATTTTGGGCTGGAAAATTCTTTGTTATGAGGCCGTCCAGATCACTGGAGGATGTTTATCCCCACTCTGATCTCTTATCTACTAGGTGCCAGAAGCAGCGCCCCCCTCTACCAACCACGTGACGATCAAAAATGTCTCCAGGGCTTCCCTGGTGGCTCAATGGTAAAGAATCTGCCTGCCAATGCAAGAGACACAGGTTCGATCCCTGATCTGGGAAGATCCCACATGAGGCGAAGCAACTGAGCCTATGCTTTAGAGCCTGGGAACTGCAGCTACTGAAGCCCAAGTGCCCTTGAGCCCGTGTTCTGCAACAAGAGAAGTCACAACAGGAACTAGAGAAAAGCCCACGTAGCAACTAGGACCCGGCACAGCCAAACATTTAAAAAATAAGTAAATAAAATTATTTTTAAAAAAATCTCCAGGCATTGCCAAACGTACCCTGGCTGCAAAATCATCCCCTGTTGACAACCACAGCTCAAATGGTCTTTAAATGAGGGAATGTGTACCCAGGGGAATATGAAGATTTGTCGAGGAACATCTAACAACAACATATATAATTTTAAGAAAAAGGTTTTCAGATCCCTCCTCACGAAAACAGACCTATAGGCAACATGCCTGCAGTTTAGCTATCATGCTATTGCTTTTCCTCTTTCAAGCTCCTTTCATAGTCTTCCCAATTTGCAAAACTTTACCAAATATACCACACTCCCATTCCTATTTTTAGTATGGTGTACTTCCCAGCATAGAAAGGCAGAATTCATGGTAGAATCAAACAGCCCAAAAGTCACAGGTGTCAATTTCAATTTTATGCATGACTCCAACTATCCATCTCCTTAAAATATAAATTTCCACTAAAATTCCATTTTTATATTGAATTATCCTTTATCAAAATCCATCAGGTATTATGCTGTTCTGAATAACTATTACTACTTGTAATAGTTCAATCCAGAAGAAAAGTAACTCCTAGAGCAATAGTCAAAGAAAAAACTTAAAACTTAGTTTCAACTTACACAAGTATTTTTATTGAAGACATGTATGACAGAGAATAAAAAGCTTTTGAGTATAAATAAATTACATTAAGATAATACTCAGGAGTTGGTAAAAGTAGAAGTGGATAAAATCAGAGTACAATTTCAAGAAAAAGGAACAGTGTAAAATAGCATATATTTTAAAAACTGACGGTGATGGATATAAAAGTGCAATATTATACCCCATGAGATACACTTAAGAGTGATGAACCAATTTTATATTAAAATGTCAGTATCTATACTATTTGGGATACTGCATCCTTTCCAACCACCTGAGAGTATAATGCAAAACATTATAAATCAACTTAGACCTATGCAAGGGGAATTGTTTTACACAAATTATTTTGGGGGTTCACAAGTAAATTAAAAACACAGTTCTAAATCCACTCACTATATTATATTGCAAACATGAGACACACATGGTCTGTGACACTTGGAAGCACCGTAATTTACTACCTTTTATTAAGCTCTCTGGATATGCTTGGCACTGTTATATGCTCCATTTACTCCTCATATCCTTGGAGGGTTGTTCTGATTTAGAAAATGTTTAATAAATACTCAGCAGTTTGCTCAAGGACTAGTCAGTGAGCTGGTGAATGGAAGAGACAGATTCAAAGAGTCAGGTTCAATAGGTATTTGTCAAGAAAATGACATGTCTGACTCCAAAGGTAAACCTCCTGCTATATGAACAAGTGAGCAGAGTAAGGAGGTGTGAAGGGTAACTGAACTGTTTCAGTTACTTAGAAAGACTTCAGGTTTAAGTCTTAAAGGGTAGATAGCATTTGAAGACAGAATGCATGAGAAAGGAACCCTAGGTAGGAGGAGTATTACCTTGCAAACGACTTTATTTAAAAACTTATTTCACATCGTGAGCTGAAAAATTTCCTAAATAATGTGTCACTGGAGGAAAGGTGGGGGCGGGGGAGAGCTATTCACAGTGAAGGCAGGTGTGTGTCTGCACACATCCAT
The DNA here is from genome assembly GCF_023699985.2 of Odocoileus virginianus. Taxonomy (NCBI): domain Eukaryota; kingdom Metazoa; phylum Chordata; class Mammalia; order Artiodactyla; family Cervidae; genus Odocoileus; species Odocoileus virginianus. Next base: position 119,260 of record NW_027224297.1, on the reverse strand, counting down.
GTTGTGTGTGGGTAGGGGGGTTCCTGGGTCAGCTGCTGCTGAAGAGCCTTCCATGCTGTCCTCTTCACTTTGAAAAGGTAAATATATATATATATATATATAGCAGAGGGAACAGCCTGGAGGTCTAGCAGATGAAATGTAGTTTGTAATCTCATCACAGAAAGAAACTTTCTACTAAAATATTACATTTTCATTTTGTGGTTGTTACAGGATTTGCTTTTTCTCAGTAGTCTCTGAGAAGATGCATTTCACAGAAAAAAGGACTATACGATGGTGACTTAAAAACAAAGAAGTCTATCCTACCCCAAACCATAGTCAAGTGCTTATCAACTGTCTTGAAAAGATAAACACTATTATTAAATGACTTCGCGCTTTAATTTTTAAAGTTGAGAACACAAAAAAAGTCCTTGAAACGTCAATCTGAAGTATCAAATAAAACAATACCTACACCACTACATTCACCTTCAATCACAAATCAAAACCTGGCTCCAGATACCAATGGCGCATTTAAATTATTTTTTAAACGTCCCAATAAAAATAAAATGCATTTACTTCATATAACAGTGTGTGTGTGTGTGCGCGCGCGCGCGCCCACGCTTGCTTTAAAAAAATACTAGGAGCAAAGAGGTTCAATTCTGAACCAAACACTTCGTCTTTATTAGTTCAATCTCATAAACACTAAAAGTAGTAACAAGCATGCTAACAATCAATATCACAACAAGTCTTTAATAATATAACCATTTATCTCCCTAGAAGGAGGAGCAGCAGAAGCTGTTCTGATGCCCACCCATCTCGCCCTTTACAAAATAAAACCAACCAAACAAACAAAAGGAGCAGGAACTTTCCCCAAATATCTATCTGTAACTGCCTTCTGTAGCAACTAGCCCTATTTTGGCTTGCTACAGGAACTATATATAGTGACATTTCATAAAGTCTCACAGGTAACAGCACACGAGAAAAGAGCTTCTTATTCCAAACACGTTTCACATAAAGTCAACAACTTAAGTCTGCTAATGTAAAAGAGAGGGAACCAAAAAGTACCTGCACTTATAATGGCAGGGGGCCCTTCTCATACTACTTTTGCTTTCGGAAATTTCAAAGAAAATTGTTGAATTCCTAAACATTTAAGGCCACGCATTTCACAGGCAGTAACAATGAAGACAAGCTCATTAAATTACAATACAATAAAGCAAATCTCGAGCATCCTCAAGTGACAGCGTAAAGCAATTCATTTACAATTAAGAGAGTGGAGAACTGGGCCAACCCTACAGTAACGCAATAATGCCGTGTCACGAAACTGCGCATTCCAAGAGCAACTTCCAGGCAGAGAAATTAAGTCGGAGGGATCTTCTGCAGTGTTCAGTGCCCCCCGCCCCCCCAAAACACGAACAACTGTTTTCGAAGGAGTAAAATCGCGAGCTACCCACCCCCATGTGGCTGACTTTCTGAAAGGTTACGGAACTTTCACTAAGCTGTAAGCGCCGGGTGAGGGTGAATAATCGGTAAACAGCGGGGGTGGGACGGCCAGAATGGTCCACAGATGCTCCGGGAGGACCGCCAGGGAGGGGGCCAGGCGGCGCCATACAACGCAACAGTAAATAGGGAGGAGACGTAGCGAGTTCCAAGGTTCCGTAGATACATGAGATGAGGGTTAACTAAGAACAACTTCTCAAACGAATCCCTCCCGAAACTGCTCCTTTCCACGAAAGTTCCATCTCTGAGACCTGGATGGGGGCCCGAGGCCTTCTCGGCCCTTCCCGCCCGGCCAGCCAGCCGCGGGCCCGGGTCGCTGACGCCACCCGCCCGCCTTGGGGGGTCCGCGCAGGGGCGACTCCTTCCCTCCCTCCGGCCGCAGCCCCACCTGTGCCTGCCAGACCGCCGGGCCCTTGGGCTGCTGCGCAGAGTCCGCTCCCTCAGACGCAGTGCCGTAACCGCCGCCGCCGCCGGCCCCCAGCGCTCCGCGCAGACCTGCCCGCGGGTCCCAGAGCCCCGCACGCGCGCGCCCGCCCGCCCGCCGGGGCTGACAAAGCCTGAGGAGGCGCGCGCTGCGGAGCGCACCACGTCACGCGGCCGCGCCGCCCCGCCCGCCAGCGCGGCTCCCGCGTGACCCGAGCGCGCGGCCCCCGCAGCTCGGCCTTCACGTGACGCCCACGCGGGCCCGCTGCCTCGCGGACTCGTTCCCCACCTTCCCAGCCTGTTTTGTCCGCTCAGACCTTCTGAATGGCCTCTGGGGCGACGTTTCTGAATGGCCTCTGGGGCGACGTCAGTCCACTTGGAACGTCTGAGTCACCGTAAAACTCTAGGGGGAGAAAAAGATAAAGGGCCTAAGGCCTGGGCAGAACCACTTGAGCCAGCGACTCAGCGCGGACTCCCCAGCTGGGGTCTCACGGCCACGTTGACGGTCCGGCGCTTGCGCAGTCTCTTACTCTCTTGCGGACCCCAGGCCGCGGAAGGGAGTGCTCCATAGCGGTGGGCGATGAGGGTTGATGGTTAGGGGGAGCTGTGTGTGCCAGAAGTTTGTAGCAACAGCATGGTTTAAAAAAAAAAAAAAGTTATTGACGCCTAAGGTTTAATAGCAAATGTGCTGATTCCATTTATGATTATGGAACGTCAAAAAGAGAAAATCAAACTAAACATACGTTCTTTAAACAAAAGTTCTTTAAAGTTAAGATAGTTTCGGTGCGTGGACAGGGAATGTTGCCTGATTTTCCAGTTCTGCAAGGATCAAGCCAGTGCAGCCACCCCTGCCCCCGCATATGAGCCCTGAGGCGAGTTTAGGATGGAGAAAAAACACAACAGCAGGTCTGTGCTTTGGTCCTAGATAGTGAAGATGCCTATCTAAAGATTAATGAACCCAGACTCTTGCATCTTCTGATATAGAGAAAGGGACTAAGAGCATGAACTTTAGATAATCTGTTCTTTGTGATTAGCAGTAATCTTTTGAAGTTCCACTTTTTTTCCCCTTAAGGGGAAAACACTCCACAAAACTACGTATTCTGGTTTCTCCCTGATTCTTCAGAGCAGTTCTTCAAAATTACCTAAGACGCTGTCTCCAGGGCAGTAGTCTTTAGTAAGAGCCTGGTATAAAACTTACTCTTGAAACTTAGATTGTATGTTTTTCTTCAGTCTGCAAATGGAAGATTTTACAGTCCTGAATAGACTTGCCTTAAAAAACTATATACATATGTATAAAGTGCCCTGAGCTCTTAAGACTAGCTAAGTGACTTGTTTGAGAATGGCAGTGACTTAATTCCAGATGAATTGTTATTCCGTTCAGTCAAAATTGGGCTTCCCTTGTGGCTCAGCCGGTAAAGAATCGCCTGCCAATGCGGGAGACCTGGGTTCGATCCCTGGGTTGGGAAGATCCCCTGGAGAAGGGAAAGGCTACCGACTCCAGTATTCTGGCCTGGAGAATTCCATGGACTATAGAGTCCATGGGATCCCAAAGAATTGGATACCACTGAGCGACTTTCACTTTCTTTCAGTCAAAATTAATGATGGGAAATACTGGATGACTATTGGGGGAGGCTTTTAAGTTTAAAATTTGGTAGTTCCATTTGGTATATTAATAGTTCTCTGAAATCTCAGAAAGATAATAGCCATCCATCCCAAAGAGAAAAACCTACTGGGGGAGGGGGTGGTATACATTAATACAGTGGTTTTAAATGATTTTTCTCATACACCTTAAAAAGAATTCTGAAAAACTGTGACTATGTACCTTCTCCTTCATTTTTGATTGAGCACCAAAAATTTTCATCTCACTTAAAGAGTTGTAAAGGATACAAATTGTTTTCTAGAGGGTTGATATTCTAAAATAAGAGATACATAACTTTTAATTGTAGCCAGTAGAGCCTAAATACCAGATAGTTTTATATCATCATCAATTTTTTTTTCATCATCAATTTTTAAAACTATATTAACAAGCATTTCTTTAATAGGGGAAAATGTTACACCATTCCTTTTCTTCTTTTTGTTTATTTATTTATTTAGCTGCACCAGGTCTTAGCTGTAGATCCTGTAGATCTCAGACAGGATCTTTTGTTGTGGCATATGGGATCTAATTACCTGACCAGAGATCAAACCCATTCCCCCTGATTTGGGAGCACACAGAGTTAGCCACTGAACCACTAGGGAAATCCCCATTCCTTTTTGCCTTAAACTCATGTTTCCATATCACTTGATGAAATTTTACCCTGATATTTATTCTGGTTATCCCCAAAATATAAGCAATAAAAAGAGAAAAAAAAAGTAAATTGTATGTCATCAAAATTAAAACAAGTTGCTCTTCAAAAGACACCATCAAGAAACTAAAAGTACAACCTACAGACTGAGAATATATTTTCAAGTCATCATATTTTACTTGTATTTCAAACACATGAAAGTTAACAACCTAAGTAATAAAATTTTAAGTGGGCAAAAGATTTGAATAGGTATTTCTCCAAAAATATACAAATGTCCATGAAAAGATTCTCAATGTCATTAGTCTTTCAGGAAGTGCAAGTCAAAAACATAATGAGATGCTGTTACTTACTCACTAAAATGGTTGTAATAAAAAGACACTAACTAGTAATAAAAAGACACTAACTAGTGATCTACAATGGAGAAGGCAATACTCTTAGGTATTAGGTACCAATGGCAATGGTGCTCCCACTCCAGTACTCTTGCCTGGAAAATCCCACGGACAGAGGAGCCTGGTAGGCTGCAATCCATGCGGTCACGAAGAGTCTGGACACGACTGAGCGACTTCACTTTCACTTTTCACTTTCATGCATTGGAGAAGGAAATGCAACCCACTCCAGTGTTCTTGCCTGGGGAATCCCAGGGACGGGGGAGCCTGATGGGCTGCCGTCTATGGGGTGGCACAGGGTCGGACACGACTGAAGTGACTTAGCAGCTTAGCAGTGTCCTACAAAAATGTGGAGAAATTCAAACCTCATGCATTACTAGTAGCAATGTAAAACGATGCATTTTTTGAAAAACAGTTTGTTTCTTAAATGGTTATACATAGACATACCATTACTATACAACCTAGAAACTCCTCTTATAAGTGAGATTCTGTAGACATGTGTTTTAATTTTACTTGGTTCAAAATATTGGGAGATGTTCATTGGAAGGACTGATGCTGAAGCTGAAACTCTAATACTTTGGCCACCTCATGCGAAGAGTTGACTCATTGAAAAGACCCTGATGCTGGGAGGGATTGGGGGCAGGAGGAGAAGGGGATGACAGAGGATGAGATGACTGGATGGCATCACCGACTCAATGGGCATGAGTTTGAGTAAACTCCAGGAGTTGGTGACAGACAGGGAGGCCTGGCGTGCTGTGATTCATGGGGTCACAAAGAGTCAGACACGACTGAGCAACTGAACAGAACTGATGTTTTCATTTTACTTGGCTCAAAATTCTGGGAGATGTTCCTGTTATAAAACTCTTTCCACACCTATATATTTATTAATAGTGTGTTTAGGTGGCTAGAGTTTCTGTTTTCATATCTATAAATATTAAAAGTGAAATAGGATGTTGAATTCTGTCTTGTTCTGGAAATAGTTTACATATAATACAAACAATAATATAAGTACTTGTACACATATACAAAGTGCACAAGAGGACTTGACAGAATTGTTCATAGCAACCTTATTTAAAACAGCCAAAAAGAGAAAACAACCCAAATGTCAATCAACCGATGAATTGATCTTTGAAAATGCAATATAGCACTACAATGAAATACTATTCTATTCCCAAAGTTACCACAAAATGGATGACCCTCAAAAACATTATGCTCAGTGAAAGAAGCCAGACATGAATATAAATTTCTTTTTCAATGATTTTTCTTTGAAAGGCAAATATAAAGAGGCAGAAAGTAGATTATTGGTTGCTGAGGGCTGGGCTTGGTAATGGAATTGACTGTAAATGGACAGGAGGTTTTTCCTTTAGGGTGATGAAGATGTTCTAAAATTAGATTGTGATGAGGGTTGTACAGCTCTGTAAGTACAATGAAATTCACTTGAATTGCATATTTAAAATGAGTGAATTTTATGATATTTAAATTATATTTGAAACAGTTTAAAAATATCTCCTGGGGAATTCCCTGGTGATCCAGTGGTTAGGACTTCACATTCTCACTGCCAAGGGCTTGGGGTCAGTCCCTGGTTGGGGAACTAAGATTCCACAAGCTGCAGAGTGCAGCCAGAAAAAAAATGACAACTCCTTGATTGACTATTATAATTATTTATATTATCTGTATTATACATTTGGATAAACATTTATTGAACAAAGAGTATATATTTATTGGAAATATACCCTGATAAGGTGATAGAGACTTCTTCAATTAATTCATATATTTGTGGATGACTATCATTTATTTTCAAAATGGGACAGGATTTAGCATCAATTCTATCCTAATTTTAATATTTAAAAATGTAAAACTTGAGAAACTTCCTGCATAAACAAAATAAAGTTAACAGAAGGAATTTTATAACAGCATTGTCATTCAGTTCTTTAAACTATCAAATCTTATGCCGCATATCACTATGATACATCATGCAAATTTGTATTTTACTCCAATGGATCCTTATTCCATTTTTTTAAATTAAAAAACTTCACTTCACAGCCAAAATATCTGTCAGCAAGTTATAATAGTTATTTGCCTCCTCAGTTCCTGGGAAGAACACCAAAAAGGCTTCATTAACATTGGCCATCTGGTACCACTGAGGTCCCAGTATCCTTAGTAATGCCACATTCAAGGGAGTGCTGAGTACCTCTAGTGGTGGCTGGGCACACTCACTCAGAACTCAGCTTCAGCAGCAGGTAACTGGGGCAGGACGAATGCTGGTGCCCCGACCCTCCTAGCAGAGAGCCCTCCCACTGCCAGGTGTGGGGAGAGGGAGCCCACACCTAGCAGTGGTGTGGGGAGCACTCCTAGGTCTGGGAAGTGGGAGCGTAGAGGGTGGGAGGGCAGAGGAAGGGACAAAGTGACTCGATTTAAATAACACAAACTCTGTTCTTGCGATTTCAGATCTTTTGGGGGAGTGGTCTGCACAGTGCTTATGCTGTTAAGGCAGAATTGACACTCTCAGTAAGGTGGGTTTTAATTGCCTTACTGAAAATCCACAAAAACTAAACTCATATTAAAGTTTTCCTCTCTGTGTTTTATCCTGTATAACTTGATTTTGTAGCCCTTTAAACATTACCACTCTATTTTAAGTGATCACCATAATGTGGGTTATTTGGTTAACTATTAAGGTCCTTTATTTGCACAGGCTATTTGCACAGCCTTCTTCCAAGGCAGCACTTGAAATGTGCTCACCTGTATGTTTTACTAAAATTTGCAGAAAGAAAAAAGATTTTAGTCACAGTCAGTTAAGACCACTGACTCTTTACACTTGACTTCCCTTCCTGCCCTTGGTATTTACATGACTGCAGCACGTTTGAGATCTAGGGCTTCCCTGGTAGCTCAGAATCTACCCACAATTCAGGAGACCTGGGTTTGATCCATGGGTGCCTGGAGAAGGGAATAGCTATCTACTCCAGTATTCTTGCCTGGAGCATTCCATGGACTGGTGGGCTACATCAATGGGGTCTCAAAGAGTCAGACACAACTGAGCAACTTTCACTTTCAAGGAGAAGTGGAGTTGGTTGCCGTTGTTGTTCAGCCACTCAGTCGTGTCCGACTCTTTGCGACCCCATGGACTGCAGCATGCCAGACTTCCCTGTCCTTCATCATCTCCCAGAGCTTGCTCAAACTCATGTCCATTGAGTCGGTGATGCCATCCAACCATCTTATCCTCTGTTGTCCCCTTCTCCTCCTGCCTTCAATCTTTCCCAGCATCAGGGTCTTTGCTAATGAGTTGGTTCTTCCCATCAGATGGCCAAAGTATTGGAGTTTCAGCTTCAGCATCAGTCCTTCCAATGAGTATTCAGGACTGATTTCCTTTAGGATGGACTGGTTTGATCTCTTTGCAGTCCAAGGGACTTTCAAGAGTCTTCTCCAACACCACAGTTCAAAAGCATCAATTCTTTGGTGCTCACTTTTTTTATGGTCTAATTCTCACATCCATACATGACTACTAGAAAAACCATAGCTTTGACTAGACGGACCTTTGTTGGCAAAGTAATGTCTTTGCTTTTTAATATGCTGTCTAGGTTGGTCATAGCTTTTCTTCCAAGGAGCAAGTGTCTTAATTTCATGGCTGCAGTCACCATCTACAGTGATTTTGGAGCCCAAGAAAATAAAGATCTCTCATTGTTTCCACTGTTTCCCCATCTATTTGCCATGAAGTGATGGGACTGGATGCCATGATCTTAGTTTTCTGAATGTTGAGTTTTAAGCCAGCTTTTTCACTCTCCTCTTTCACTTTCATCAAGAGGCTCTTTAGTTCCTCTTTGTTTTCTGCCATAAGGGTGGTGTCATCTGCATATCTGAGGTTATTGATATTTCTCCTGGCAATCTTGATTCCAGTTTGTGCTTCATCCAGCCCAGCATTTCTCATGATGTACTCTGCATATAAGTTAAATAAGCAGGGTAACAATATACAGCCTTGACATATTCCTTTCCAATTTGGAACCAGTCTGTTGTTTCATGTCCGGTTCTAACTGTTGCTTCTTGATCTGCGTACAGGTTTCACAGGAGGCAGTTAAGGTGGTCTGGTATTCCCATCTCTTTAAGAATTTTCCACACTTTGTTGTGATCCACACAATCAAAGGCTTTAGCACTGTCAATGTTGTGCATTTAATTATGAGATATGTTTATAGTTGCTTATGTGTGTGATTGTGTTATTGCTAGCCATCCTGTTGTAGCACTGACTTCCAGGAAAATTCCTATTCTGCTGGCTTATCTGTTGCCATTTAACATAAAGATGCCAGCTAAGGGTCATATTGCTCTATGAACATGTCCTACAGTACACAGCATCAAAAGACTGATGGAAGAGAAACAACGTTTGAAATATATGGGGCTAGAAGAAATCTATTTCAAATGATTCCAGTCATCAGACATGAAAGGATGCCTGCATGGGTGTGTGCTCAGTCATGTCTGACTCTGCCACATCATGGACCGTAGCCCACCAGGCTCTTCTATCCATGGAATTTTCCAGGCGAGATTACTGGAGTGGGTTGCCATTTCCTTCTCTAGAGGATCTTTAGTTGGTTTCTTTAGCAAATACATAAATATCTTTTAAAAAGAACCTATTAATTAAACTGTGGAAAACAATTCTTTTAACATTTCTTACTAACCTGATTTGGCTTTGTTCTGATCAAGTTGATACTTTCTATATTATAGAGAAGTTAATGACATGCTCAGTAAAGTACCTTATTTTCTATATATTTATATGTATAAATATATGTCTCTTAAAAAGCAGAGACATTGCTTTACCCTCAAAGGTCCATACAGTCAAAGCTATGGTTTTTCCAGTAGTCATGTATGGATGTTGAGAGTTGGACCATAAAGAATGTTGAGTGCCGAAGAATTGATATCTTGGAAAAACTCAAAGAACTGATGCCTTCGAACTGTGGTGCTGGAGAAGACTCTTGAGAGTCCCTTGGACAAGAAGGAGATCCAACCAGTCAGTCCTAAAGGAAATCAATCCTGAATATTCATTGGAAGGATTGATGCTGAAGTTGAAGCTCCGATACTTTGGCCACCTGATGCAAAGAGCTGACTCATTGGAAAAGACCCCAATTCTGGGGAAGACTGAAGGCAGGAGGAGAAGGGGACAACAGAGGATGAGACAGTTGGATGGCATCACTGACTCAGTGGACATGAGTTTGAGCAAACTCTGGGAGATGATGAAGGACAGGGAAGCCTGGTGTGCTGCAGTCCATGAGGTCACAGAGTCAGACATGACTGAATGTCAGAACAACAAAATATGCATAATAGAGTGGGGTTTAACACCAGACACTAGAGTTCTTACTGTGCATGGCTTCAGTAAGCCACTTAGAGAGGCTTCCCAAGTGGTTCAGAGGTATATTGCAGGAGATGCAAGTTCGATCCCTGGGTGGGAATATCCCATGGAGGAGGGCATGGCAACTTCCTCCAGTATTCTTGCCTGGAGAATTCCGTGGACAGAGGAGCCTGGTGGCCTACCTAGGGTCCATAGGGTCAGAAAGAGTCGGACAGGACTGAAGCTACTGAGCAAGTACACACAAGTTCCTACTAAGGACACAGGCAGATAAGAGACAAATGAATGAAAGAATACTCATAGCATTTTGTAATACTGTTACTAGATTAGAAATGAGCAGAGATTGGCAGCAAGTGGAGCGAAGAATGAGAAGCAGTGCACACTCAGGAGAGAGGAGAAGGCAAGCAACCTAGTAGACTGACGAAAATTCAAAAGAAAAAAATTCACCTCATATTGCATTTGATTCTGTTTTGATTTGTGATTAAGAAACCTAAATTTCCTGAATTTTTAGTGTAGTTTGCAAAAAAAAAAAAAAGAGAGAGAGAAAGAAAGAAAAGAAATGCATTGTGTTTTGTTTTTGTTTAATTTGAACTAAAGATTTTGGGAAATTTCTCTAAAATTTCAATATCCATCTTGCTTACATTGTCCAGAATAAGACAAATATACAATTGATGCTGAACAGAACTAAACTAGGGAAGGCATAATCTCAGAAACAGAATTGTCCTGTAGACTGTGAATGCCTTGGGAATGTCTGGACATTTGGATGAGAGCATCGGATTTTCTACAAGAGGTGGAGATGGAGGCTCTAAAGGAATGTCAGTGCCCTTCAGTCTAAGACCATCAAGGATAGATACGAAGTCTAAACTTCTGTTTAAACACTGCTTGTCTTTTTGTAGGAGAAACCTGTGAGTGGAATGTGAAAGAACCCCTTGATAAAACAGGGAAGTTGTTTCATTTTCTGCATAACGAAAATGGTGGTTATATTTAAGTATTCCATGTACATGTGTAAAGGTTTTCCAAGTTTTGTGTAATTAGGGATGACAAGCATAAAGGGAAGAGGGTGTCTTTAGTGCTGGTTGGCTAGTTATATGTTAGCTCCTCCTCCGTCTTGAGTATATCACCTATGGGGAAGCTGAGAAGAAAAATGTGTGATGACTCAAAACCGATATAGTTCCATTTATTCTGGCATCTAGTGTTACTGCTAAAAGTCTAGAAAGCTTATTATCTTAGTGATTTAAAAAAAAAATTGAATGAGGCTTAAAACTTCTAATCCAGTTCTGAGAATATACAGTTGCTAAAAAAAAAAAAAAAAAAAGAACAGAAATTAACATGTGATACAGTGTTATTAACTGAAGTACAGAGTTTTGTTTAAATTTCACAAAATGTTATGCTACTGTCCATTATTTGTTTTCATATCTTATTCAAGATTCCACATTGTATTTAGCTGCATTGAGCATCATGCAACAAATTCTGGTAAATTCTCTTTTCATTTTTATACTGTTACTATACATTTTTATACTGTTCTAATTTTCCTTATTATGGCTTTTTAGATCCACTCATCATTTAAAAGTGGACATTTAATTTCCAAATGCCTGGGGTTTTTAAATTATCTTTTATATTAATTTTCTCATTTAAATGTTTTCTTTTCTGCAATCACCCTCTCTGTGTTTTTTCAGTCTTCCAACTTTATTGAGACTTTCAATGACTAAGTCAAAGATCTCTCTTGGTAAATGTCACATTGCACTTGAGAATATGTGAGATGTTTTCAAATATATTTTGATACTGATTTCTAACATAATTCCACAGTGTTAAGAGAACAGACTCTGACTTTAGTACCTTTAGACCATGAAATTTTTGCACCTTGTTTTATGTCCCTGGATATGTTCCAGTGTCTCCTAGTTTATAGTCTATGGGAACTTGAATAGAATTTGTATCCTACTGTTGTGTGAAAATTGCATAAATCTTAATTATGTTGAATTGGTTTTAAATAAAAAAAGAAAAATGTGCAATGAGTTGCTACTAAAATCCACTGAACACCAGGAATTCATTATTGGACATCCTTGATTGTCTTGGGGGGATTCCCCTTATAGAACAGCTAAGTCTTTTCTGGCAATATTCAGGCAATTTGAATGGAAAGATCTAGATCCAGAAATTCCATCCTCAGCACTTTCATTACTTGGGGCAGCTCCATCCTAGCCTGATTGTCCTCAAAACTGATGTTACAGCAGATGACACAATACTGGACACAGATTTGAATGCATCAGTTCACACAGAGTTCAAAAGAAAAGATGCTATTCATGGAGGGAAAAAGTCTGCTATTTTATGAAATTTTGTAAAAATACACCAAGGATTACATTTTACAATTAAAAACTTCAAACAATTTTATCCAGAAATTCTTTCTTTGTTGTTCAATCATATTTATTTCCTGAACAGCCTGTGTTTCTTAGTATTTTTTACATGTTTGGATTTCTAACTGGTGATGTTGCTTTAAAGTTTCTTTTCCTAAAGTAATGCAAACTTTAAACAATATTCATCTTCCTATAAGACAGCTGCAATGACTTGGTGTCATAATTAATATGTGAAGATAAGAAATTCAATAAATTTGGATTATTTTTTTTCCCCTACAGCCCCAGTTTGTCTGGAACACTTATTACTACCAACAACAAAGTTATTGGCTTTTTAAAAATCATATTCTGGATAGAAGGTGATCTTGAGGATGCTTATTTCTTTTAAAAGAGCCAGTTCTGCCATCCAAAACATTTCTTTAGTTTAATTTGCATATAGACAAGTCCCTGTGTTGTCAGTTCACAGCATAACTAAGCATCACTGATCTTTATTTAGTCACAAGGCTTGATTGTAACAGCAGGGTGCTTCTTAGGCAGTTCTAAAGTAACAGAAATTAAAATACTAACAAAATCACATTTAAACCAGTCCATAGAAAACTGTGTATATATATATTAAGCCTACTCTCAGAGTCTATAAATTACTCCATCAGAGTAATTTAAGTAAGAGTTTTTGGAATTTGATAAACTCAGATAAAAACAGTTTCTATTAAATTTTTTGAAAAAATAAATTTGGGGCTATAGTAATAAATATCTTTTTTGTGTAGACCAACTCTATGGAAGGTCCTCTACTGGTCATTTACCTACTTCATTGATTTCACCCTCTATGAACCAGGAATAAGAAGGCAATTTTCAGATGAAGAAACGGAAGCTCAGAAGATTTATATAATATATTCTAAACCACATAGCAAATACCTGACAAAGCCAAGATTCCAAAGATTGTTTTCAGAATTATTTTGTTGAAATTGACATTTTCTACTACTATATTTCAGTATGAGTAGTTTCCTTATTATATCTTTGAATTCCCCCAAATAGTATGGAATGAGGTTTATTAACATTCGGTAATATGATCAAAATCTCAAGGCTAGTAAGTTGTAGAACTACGATTTAAACTGGAATTTTTGACTTTAAAATGTTAGCATTTCTGGGACCTTCCTGGTGGTCCAGTGGCTAAGACTCTGAGCTCCCAATGCAGGGGGCCAGGTTTGATCCCTGGTCAAGGAACTAGATCCCGCACGAAACAACTAAGAGTTCTCATGCCACAACTAAAAGATCCTGCAAGCTGCAACTAAGACCCGGAGCAGCCAAATGAGTAAACTAAAATAAATACATATTTTTTTAAAGTTAGCATTTCCTACTATAAGATAGTGTCTCGTTGGTTATCTAATTCCCAAGGGGTAACATATTTTGGAAGAATCTGAAACATCCTAGTAAAGAAAATTTTACCAAGACTAGAAATTCAGGGGTTTCTTCAATTTAGTTCCAAAAATAAACATAGAATCATGAACTATCAAATGTGCTTATGTTTGAATCCTTGCCAGTCTTAACTACTACCTACATAAACATAGGCAATTTAAGCTCAAAGCTTCAGTTCTCACCTATACATAACTGGGATAACAATAACTACTTTGGAGGACTGTCCTGGCCAATAACAAAGATAATGTATGCCACACTCTGTACCCTACAAAGAGGCAGCAGTTTGGAGTGGTTAAGAGCTCACACCCTGAAACCAGCTACCCGAGTTCAACCTCTGAGTCTCCGTGTCAGCTCTGTGATCTTAGGCAAATTTACTTTACCCATCTGCATCACCATTTTCTCACAGGTAAAACGAGGTAATGATAATAACTACTTTACGAGTTACTGTGTGTAAAGTGCTTAGGAAAAAAATTGTTCCATTAAATTAAATGTGCCTGGCATATTGTAAGCACTATTTAAGATGCTGTTAAATTTTAAAAATATTTGAACATAATAGATGCTGAATAAATGGTAGCTACTTTACTTGGCAGCTACTTGGGTGATTTTAATATTATATATATATACACACATGTAATACATATATTGTAAAAGGAAATGACAACCCAATCCAGTATTCTTGCCTAGGAAATCCCATGGACAGAGGAGCCTGGCAGGCTACTGTTCATGAGGTCATAAATGAGTTGGACATGGCCTAGTGACTAAACAACAAACAATACGTATATAATGTAAAAACTAAAATTGACATTTTTGGTCCTTGGACAAAATTATTTTATTGCCATTAAAGGAATATGTGAAACTAAATCAGCAGTCCCAGAATGATTAGTCTTATATCTACCCTAATAAGGAGATCCAACCAGTCAATCCTAAAGGAAATCAGTCCTGAATATTCATTGGAAGGACTGATGCTGAAGCTGAAGCTCCAATACTTTGGCCACCTGATGTGAAGAACTGACTCATTGGAAAAGACCCTGATGCTGGGAAAGATTGAAGGCAGGAGGAGAAGGGGATGACAGAGGATGAGAGCTGGTTGGATGGCATCACCGACTCGATGGACATGAGTTTGAGCAAGCTCTGGGAGTTGGTGATGGACAGGGAAGCCTGGCGTGCTGCAGTCCATGGGGTCACAGAGTCAGACATGACTGAGCGACTGAACTGAACTGAATAAGTCCCCTGGAGTTTGGGAGTGGAGAGGAGATATGGAGGGGAAGGGACTAAGCAGTTTTCAGATTGGGGATTAACCAACTGGCTGTGCCTCCAGGTGCTACTACTGAGATAGGAGACACTGGAGGACTGCACATAAGAAAACTAACAACTGTTTAGTGTTTCCCAGGAACCTCACACTGTGCTGGGCACTTTGTATATATATTATGCCATTTCCCTCTCAGAGCTATCCTGTGGGTACCACTTTCTCCATTTTACATATCTGTGAAAATCTTTGAAGAAATATGCTATGCCATGTAGGCAAGTGAATCAACTTGTCAAATGAAAAAGTTTTTTTTTTTTTAACATAAAGTGGCAAGAGTACAGCCCACCTCCTCCCCTTGCCCTTAAGTTCTGAAATTTCACATCTACATTTGTTTTTTTGTGTTGGAACAGTCACTACTTTCAACCCAAAGTGACCCTTTTCCTATTATTCCCTGAAGTCCTTTATTTAATACCTTCATAGACAAAGAACATTTTGAGATGTCATGCAGTCTGTAAAAGTTCACTAACAACTTGGAAATCTATAATTAGATTACTCTGCCCAGAAATGTCATGAGAGTTGCTGTATTTCTCTAATACTTTAGGCACAGACATACTAACATGGAGCTAAAATGCATGTGCGTGCGTGTGTGTTAGTTGCTCAGTCATGTCCAACTCTTTGTGACCCCATGGACTGTAGCCTGCCAGGTTCCTCTGTCCATGGGATTCTCCAGGCAAGAATACTGGAGTGGGTTGCCATGCTCTTCTCCAGGGGATCTTCCCGACCCAGGGATCCAAAAGAGGTCTCTGGCATTGCAGGCACATTCTTTACCATTTGAGCTACTTGGGAAGCAATATTGCATATTCACTTAGTAATGTTGCCTGTTATCAGCTTCAATACTAATATAACTGGTTCCAACCGAAAGCAAATAAAAGTATGTTTCTACTCCAGTCTTTTGAAAAATGCATACCATCTGCATTATCTCAAACTTCTGGAAAAAAATGCATTGCTGCTGCTGCTAAGTCGCTTCAGTCGTGTCCGACTCTGTGCGACCCCATAAACGGCAGCCAACCAGGCTCCCCAGTCCCTGGAATTCTCCAGGCAAGAACACTGGAATGGGTTGCTATTTCCTTCTCCAATGCATGAAAGTGAAAAGTGAAAGTGAAGTCGCTCAGTCGTGTCTGACTCTTAGCGATCCCATGGACTGCAGCCTACCAGGCTCTTCCGTCCATGGGATTTTCCAGGCAAGAGTACTGGAGTGGGTTGCCAGTACTAAGCATAACCTCAAATGGTCAAAAGAATTTGTCTTTTTAAGGGA
Organism: Odocoileus virginianus; assembly: GCF_023699985.2. Lineage (NCBI taxonomy): Eukaryota > Metazoa > Chordata > Mammalia > Artiodactyla > Cervidae > Odocoileus > Odocoileus virginianus. The sequence continues at coordinate 103,048 of NW_027224297.1, read as the reverse complement.
GATGTTCCTTAACTTTCTGACAACAACAAAAAAATACAAGTCCTGAATCATATAACCCTTGATGTTTTTTAAAAAAGCCCCACCAGAGGAAATTTTAATTCATTTTAAAAATTTACTATAGCGCAAATATTGGGTTGTTGTTGTTGTTCAGTCACTAAGTCATGTCTGACTCTTTGTGTCCACGTGGACTGTAGCACGACAGGCTTCCCTTTCCTTCACTATCACCGAGTTTGCTGTGTAGATCCATACAAAAGCACTGATACAAGCACTTTAATATGGCTCCACCTAATAGTTCATAAAGAGCATAGTTCATACAATTTTGTTCCTAGAGAATTTAAAAATTAATTTTACTCCACTGCTTTTTTGCATATGTGAGGTTATTCTCCCATGGTGGCAGGAAGTGCCCTCTTTATTTTCTATTGATGATTATGAATGTGGGGGAAGGGCAGGATTGGCTGGACCAGGGCTTTGAATTCTTCAGCTTGCACAGCTTGAACTCTGAACTGCAAAGCCTTCCTCTGAAGGCTTTAAAAATAAACAGATTCAGATTCCATAGGTCTGAGGAGGGGCCCTGAGATTCTGCATTTCTGGCAGGTCCCCAGGGAATGCCATGTTGCTGGTCCACAGACCACGTTTTGAGAGCACAGCATTAAATCACTTCAAACAATCCCTACATCCCCAAGGATCTGTGAGAGTAGGACACATCCAAAGATGATTAAGGGCTTCCCAGATGGTGCAGTAATAAATAATCTGCCTGCCAGTGCAGGAGACACAAGAGATGAAGGTTCAATCCCTGCATCAGGAAGATCCCCTGGAAAATGGCAACCCACTTCAGTATTCTTGCCTGAAAAATTCTGTGGACAGAGGAGGCCAACAGGCTAGAGTCCATGGGTTTGCAAAGAGTTGGACACAACTGATCGACTGAGCACATACATGAAGATTATTAATGATTCTATTTTTCTGAAAGCAACAACAACCCCAAAGAAAAACTAGTTGATTTTACTTTTTCTTTGTTAATTTTTCTATGGAAGTGTTTCTGTTTCTTAATGTCTGGGAATAAACCTAGTGTTGGGTTGAACAGGTGCTTTTCTCTCTCTCTTAGATCCACTCCCTTTTAGAATTTTCCCCTCTAGTCTTCTCTGCCTCTACCAGATTCTTTTCTTTTTGTTCCTATAAAGTCTTAGGGTTATTGTTGACCTGAGACAGATTGTAGCAGGAATGTCACAGTTGTTTTAGCTTGTGCAGTTGGTTGCATTCCTTAGAACTTAGCCTGAAATGAGATCGCTGCCCAAGAAAACCATAAAATAGTGTCAGCACACAATATCTTACTCCAAATTATCCAACAACTTTGGATCAGCCTTATCTATTAATAAATGAGTATGTCCGTCCCTATCTGCAGTGAATCTGTTTCAGTAAAGGCTTTTTAAAAAAATTTTTTTTTCTAATTTTGAAATAAAAACAAAGAAGATGCAAAACTAGTGATTTCATGGACTCTTTCCCTAACTTTCCCCCCAAATAACATCTTGCATAACCATAATACATGATCAAAAATGAAATTTATGCCAGTACAGTACTATTAACTCAACTTCAGACCTTAATTGGATTTCACCAGTTTTTATATGCAATCTTTTTGTGCAGGAGGGCAGTGCACAGTATTTTGAAATTATACAGATTCGTGTAACCACCATCACAATCTGACTCATTCTTAAAGATTGGTGTCTCCCAGGATTCTGTTCTGAGCCCTCTTCAATTTTCATTTTACACATGCTCCCTGGACCTTCTCATCCATAATTGTGAGGTTAATTATTTTTTTGTATTTGGATAATTTTCAAATTGATATCCTCTCTCTTGAGCACTCTGGGTTTCCCCAGTGGCTCAGTGGTAAAGAATCTGCCTGCCAATGCAGGAGACACAGGTTTGATTCCCATAGGTTGGGTCAGGAGGATCCCTTGGAGAAGGAAATGGCAACTCACTCCTGTATTCTTGCCTGAAAAATCCCCATGGACAGAGGAGCCAGGCACGCTACAGTCCATGGAGTCACAGAGTCAGACACAACTTAGAGCCTGGACAACAACTCTTGAGCTCTCTAACCATTTCACGACCTACTTCCTTCTGTACACTCACTGAATATTTTATCTTCACTTTAAATTTCAACATATCCAAAACTAAACCAGTATTCCTTCATTTTAAAACTAAATAGTCTGTCCTATGGGAAACTAGCCTGCTGCAGCCCAAGCCAGAATACTCAGGGATCATCCTAGATACACCCACCATCCATATTGCACTTCCACATAATAGAAGCAGCTGACACTCCTATGGAAAGTACCATGTGTCACACACTCAACACAGATTAGCTCATTTCACCCTGAACGCAATGCTAAGCCTTGTCAGAAATGGCTCCAAGTTTCCCGAGGCCTGAAACTTGTCTGGTTTTAGGGGTTGTAAAGAAAAAGAACAGAAAAGTACAAGTACCAAAAAAAATCCTGCAATATAGAGCAACATGGATGAAACCTGAAGACAGACATTATAGAAGTGAAATAAGCCAGTCTCAGAAGGACAAATACTACATAATTCCACTTGTATGAGATTCCGAAATAGTCAAATTCATAGAGTCAGACAGTAGAATGATGGTTACAAGGGGGGCTGGCAGAAGGGGAAATGGGGAGTTGTTAATCAACAAGTAGTTTAAATTATGCAAGATGAGCAAATTCTAAAGATCTACTTAGGACATTGTGCCCATGATTAACAGTACTGTGTTGTACACTTAAAATTTTGCTAAGAGGATAGATCTTATGTCAAGTGCTCTTATCACAGGAAAATAAAATTAAAAAAAAAAGAAAAAAGGAAATCACAATTATCAAAATTAGTACATAAAACAGTGAAGAGTCCTGAAAACTGACCTTCATTAGTTTCATGATGTATCCCCCTGTAAGGCAGCTGCTATTCTTATTTCCATTGTACAGGAGGCACAGGAAGGTTAAACATTTAACTTGACCAGAGTCCTCCTGCCATGGGAGGTCCTGTGATCTCCCAAACACTAACCAGCCCCCCTTCAGTTCATTCTCCATGCTGACTCTAAATGGATCTGTGCATGGGACCAGGTCTTTCTCCTGATTAGGAGCTGTACCTAGTTCCCTACTACCCTTTTTTTAAACCTATTTCTTTTGACTTTTTATTTATTCATTAAGATTTTTAAAAATCTTTATTGCTTTCTGCCCGTGGACGCCACCGAGAAAGCATCGTTGAAGACTTCCCCGCCTCCACTGCCGTCATGTCTAAATCAGAGTCTCCCAAAGAGCCCGAACAGCTGCGGAAGCTCTTCATCGGAGGATTGAGCTTTGAAACAACTGATGAGAGTCTGAGGAGCCATTTTGAGCAATGGGGAACGCTCACAGACTGTGTGGTAATGAGGGATCCAAACACCAAGCGCTCCAGAGGCTTCGGGTTTGTCACATACGCCGCGGTGGAGGAGGTGGATGCGGCCATGAATGCAAGGCCACACAAGGTGGACGGAAGGGTTGTGGAACCAAAGAGGGCCGTGTCAAGAGAAGATTCTCAAAGACCTGGTGCCCACTTAACTGTGAAAAAGATTTTTGTTGGTGGCATTAAAGAAGACACTGAAGAACATCACCTGAGAGATTATTTTGAACAGTATGGAAAAATTGAAGTAATTGAAATCATGACTGACCGAGGCAGTGGCAAAAAGAGAGGCTTCGCTTTTGTAACCTTTGATGACCATGACTCTGTAGACAAGATTGTCATTCAGAAATACCACACTGTGAATGGCCACAACTGTGAAGTGAGAAAAGCCCTGTCTAAGCAAGAGATGGCTAGTGCTTCATCCAGCCAGAGAGGTCGAAGTGGTTCTGGAAACTTTGGTGGCGGTCGTGGAGGTGGTTTTGGTGGGAATGACAACTTTGGTCGTGGAGGAAACTTCAGTGGTCGAGGTGGCTTTGGTGGCAGCCGTGGTGGTGGCGGATATGGTGGCAGTGGGGATGGATATAATGGATTTGGTAATGACGGAAGCAATTTTGGAGGTGGCGGAAGCTACAATGATTTTGGCAATTACAACAATCAATCTTCAAATTTTGGACCCATGAAAGGAGGAAACTTCGGAGGCAGAAGTTCTGGCCCCTATGGTGGTGGAGGCCAATACTTTGCCAAACCACGAAACCAAGGTGGCTATGGTGGTTCCAGCAGCAGCAGTAGCTATGGCAGTGGCAGAAGGTTTTAATTACTGCCAGGAAACAAAGCTTAGCAGGAGAGGAGAGCCAGAGAAGTGACAGGGAAGCTACAGGTTACAACAGATTTGTGAACTCAGCCAAGCACAGTGGTGGCAGGGCCTAGCTGCTACAAAGAAGACATGTTTTAGACAATACTCATGGTATGGGCAAAAAACTCGAGGACTGTACTTGTGACTAATTGTATAACAGGTTATTTTAGTTTCTGTTCTGTGGAAAGTGTAAAGCATTCCAACAAAGGGTTTTAATGTAGATTTTTTTTTTTTTTTGCACCCATGCTGTTGATTGCTAAATGTAATAGTCTGATCATGACGCTGAATAAATGTCTTTTTTTTTTTTTTTTTTAATGTGCTGTGTAAAGTTAGTCTACTCTGAAGCCATTTTGGTAAACTACCCCAACAGTTTGAAGTTAGAATTGCTTCAGGGTGATGCCAGGTTCCATTTGAAATTTATTTACAACCTGCTTGGTGGAGAAGCTGTTGTCTTCAGAACCTTGGTGTAGTTGAACTGACAGTTACTGTGTTGTGACCTGGAGTTCACCATTAAAAGGGTCACCCATGCAAAGTCATGGAGGTTTTTTTTTTTGGTTATTAATGATTGTTGGCACATCCTATGCAATATATCTAAATTGAATTATGGTACCAGATAAAAGTTATAGATGGGAATGAAGCTTGTGTATCATCCATTATCATGTGTAATCAATAAAAGATTTAATACCCTCAAAAAAAAATCTTTATTGAATTTATTACACTGCAGCTCCTGCTTTATGTTTTGGTTTTTTTGGCCCCAAGGCATGTGGGATCTTAGCTTCCCGACCAGGGATAGAACCCACACCCCCTGCATTAGAAGGTGAAGCCAACACTGGACTACCAGGGAAGTCCCTCCCTCTTACCTTTTGCAGGCACGATGCCGGGCCATCTCTTGCAGGTGATGCTGAACTGCTAGTGACTCTCTCCACTCTCCATGCTTTCAAACCCCTTTCCACTCACCTTTCCTGCTCCCAGGACTGTTCTCTTACTATCCTCTTAACCATCTATCAATGCTCTTGATAATTTTTTCCAAAGTGGAAATAGCATTATTAGTTATTTTTAGCTTATAGGAGTAATACATAGTTAAATTAAAAATATATACAGATAAATGCAAAAAAAAAAAAAAGCATAAGAAATTAAATAGGAGCCACCAGACCACAACCTCATTATCTGAGAAGAATCATTATAAATAATTCAGTGTATATACTTTCCATTTTTCCTGCACATTAGTGTTTGTGTGTGTGTGTGTGTGTATGTGTGAGTACACTATTCTATAAAACTCGGATATGTTACTGTGATATTATTATTCTTTTCCATCTTTATCTTTCCACCAGTTCTCCCCCCAAATGTTTTTTGTTGTTGTCTTAATGGACAACATTGATCACAAAGAAAGCCAAGCATCTCTTCATGTGTTTCTTCTCCCAAGAACTGCCTATCAATATCTACCCACTTTTTACCTCTTCAGCACCAGAATCTAGCACAAGCCTGCAATAGACTAGGTGGTTGATGAATATTTGTGGAACGAGTGGACTAAAGATGCATCACCTCACTTTACAGTGCCCAGTGTTTTGGAGGTGAAGTCTCATCCTCTGCTTTCTTTACTCCTTGCACAGGATCAACAGCCAAATCTTGTGAATTCTACTTTTGAAATGTCTTTAAACCTCCCACAACCATCACCCTAGTTCAGACTACTGTCATTTCTTACCAGGATTTTTGCAATAGCCTCCTCTGTCTAGTCTCTCTAACCCAATTCTTTCTCCAACTATGACCAGAGTTTTCTAAAACGTAATTTGTTCATTTCATTCTTTCACTTAAAAGCTTTAATATTGCCTGGAGAATAAATCTAAACTCTTTACAAAGGCTTCCAAGACCTTCCATAAAATCTGGTCAGACTTTCCATCTCCGCCCCAGCCCTCTTCCCTCCCTCTCTTTACATCTGTGTTCCAGCCACATCACACTTTCAGCTGTTCTAGGATAGACTTTGCATTCCACAATTCTTTGCTTTTCAGATATATTTCAAATGTCAGAAATGCCATGGAAGCTCATCCTATCCCTCCTCCAGAATTATCGCAGTACAATCACACCACCGTCAGCACCATTACCACCACAAGAAAGCCCTTGTCTTGCATACCTCTATACTTCCTTATTGTTTTATCCCTCTCTCTCCTTATTCTAACTTCCTGCCTGCATAGGAATTCTGGATCAGCAATTTTAAAGCATCAGTCAAATATCTGAGTAGCTAGTATGTGTAAAGCACTGATCCCATTTATGATACTCAACTTAATTTCCAGCTAAAATTTGGAATGCAGCTGAATTCCAAAAATAAATTAGCTCTAAAAGGCTGAAAACTTACATGTACCTTGGAAGGCTCCACAGGGCCCTGCTTTATTCAATCTCCCCCCAACACACTTTTTTTTTTTTGAATACTTCAATCCTGAGGGGACCAGGGGTGGGACAAGAAAAAGAAAGCAGTCTTGGATAAAGAGGCTAAACTCTGTAAGGGAACTCATAAACTCTGTAAGGGAACTTGGTTTTAGGAGGACTCAGTTTCAAAAATATTACCTCCCCACAATCTCTATGATTCTCATCCAAGATATTTTACTTGTCTTTATTTTTAATAATTTGCCCATAGGAAGTTATTTCTAATATGTCATTTAAATGCCTTGCATAATGATACAGGATGCTCGGGGCTGGTACACTGGGATGACCCAGAGGGATGGGATGGGGAGGGAGTTGGGAGGGGGGTTCAGGATGAGGGAACACATGTACACCCATGGTGGATTCAAGTCAGTGTATGGCAAAACCAATACAATGTTGTAAAGTAAAATAAATAAAAAATTTAAATAAAAATAAAATAAAATAATGGACTAATTTGTAATTTTTAAAATGAACCTTTTCTTTATGTAGTTTAGGGGCTAAAAAAAAATAAATAAATGCCTTGCCTAAAAGATTTGCAAATCAAAGTGTTAGAACCTAAAACATCTTGTCAAGATAATCCATTGGTTACTATGTGTCAAATTTAATACTTAGAGATATTTAATATTTAGACAAGTCCAAGTTATTAATATATTAACGATATTTGTTTTAATTTTCCAATCAGTTACTTAGTTCAGTTCAGTCACTCAGTCGTGTCTGACTCTTTGTGACCCCATGGACTGCAACACCCCAGGCTTCCCTATCTTTCACCAACTCCCAAATCTTGCTCAAACTCATGTCCATCAAGTCTGGGATGCATATTACTGATGCTAAAATATAAAATCTTAATATGTTGCATGTAAGTTTTTTGAGCACAAATAAGATGATTAAGAAAAAAGAAATTGCAGACTTTGTTCTTGAAATACTCTATTATTTTCTAAGTTAAAGCAGCTATTGATTTGCTTCCAAAGTCATTTGCCTCCCATTTTTTTTTCTTCCAATGGTCCACATATTTTTCACTTCACTGTTTATTAAGACTTTAAATAGCAAGAGGCCCAGGCAAAATGAAAAAAGAAAATTTTATTAATTCATTTAGTCACTTAAAAGCTATCATAGAAGTGGTAGTAGGAAAAATAATAGAGTTATTAGGAGTATTGCAAGGGAAAGTTTATCTGACACTTGAGTCTTATCCTCCTCAGAGTAATAGGTATTGGGCTCTCATAGTTTTGATATTAGCAGATGCCTTCTATGTTATGTGATGGAATATAACATAATTTGTCTCAAAATCTTATTGTTATCTCACCGTTCCTTTTTGTTAGCTCCGAGTTTTCATTTTCAACTGGAACCAAAGTCATCCCAGTTTTGAAGATTGTCTGGACTCTGACTTGGAACATTTCCAAACCCAAGGTACCTTCCTTCATGAGAATACAGAAGATCTCTTTGCCCAGACTCAGAGACACAGATGGATCTCTTTGCTGTGCTTTATTCCAGGGTGATCCTAACATGACTCTATGTACTCTTAGAATCTTTACTCCTAAAGATACAAAAAAAGGATTCATCTCTTAGGAACTTATCCTCATCTGACAAATGGGAACATTTCCCTATGCTCTCCACTGCCAGTTTCCCTCGTTCCTGTTTCACATCCATTCAGTAATTCACTGAATATTCATGGACCTCCTAATGTGTTCAAGGCACTGAACTCAGCACTGTAAGAATGACTGAGACACAGGTCCAGGTCTGACTCTCCAACCCGTTGCTGTGTAAAGGTGTTGAGGTCTGGAGAGGATGAGACAGATACCCACCCCTTAAAAAGAAAGTCTCCCCTTACATACCTTCTGAAGGAAGGAGGGATATTGAGCATAAATAAAATAATAGTGGTTAATAATTATATTAATGTTTATTCTTTCACTCACTCAAGAGCAATTCTCCCTGGGCAAGTTGCTTAGGATTTCCTTCCAGAATTGAGGAATGCATTCACAGAAGGATGGTGGGGGCTATAGCTGGTGCCATGCCTGGCATGGGGGAGGGAAGAACTAGAAAGTGAAAAGGCTCTTTCATTTCCTTGGCAGAGGGAGCCTTGCAGCTGGGGCCACAGTCTGCTCTGCTGATCCATGGCCTCCAGAGAGAGCATGTGTTCCTCTAAGGATCTGAGTCTTAGCCACCAGCCTCTGGAAGCAGCCAGGAGATGGGGAAGACAGTTAATTAAGCCATTTAATTTCATAGAATGTGGTTAAATATTTTATTTTTCTTTCAAAGCAAGAATATCTACTCAATTTGAATCCACTCAATTTTACCTGGGGTCCCTCTTTCTCAGAACATGGATTGTGAATTTCTGTTTCACAGGTGTGTCAGTAACTCCTTACCTATCAGGTTGCTCATCTGTAAAATAAGAAGGTACCAGATGTTCCCAAGGTTCTTTCCAAATGAAAATAAATATGATTTTTACATCAACAGATTTTCCAGGGCCTCCCACTTGATAAGAAAAAGAATATATAAAACAATTTGCATATTTTCCTACTGGCCTTTTTCTATCATTTTAAGATTGTTCTTGTTCCCTTGCTAAGTTGTGTCTAACTGTTTGCATCCCCATGGACTGCAGCACGTCAGTCTTCCCTGTTCTTCACTGTCTCTAGGAGTTTGCTCAAATTCATGTCCATTGAGTTGGTGATGCTATCTAACCATCTCATCCTCTGCCACCCTCTTCTTCTTTTGCCTTCAGTCTTTCCCAGCATCAGGGTCTTTTCCAGTGAGTCAGCTCTTTGCATCAGATGGCCAAAGTATCATTTTAAGATCACTGGTTGTTATTTACTGATGCCACTTTCATTTTTATTATTCCCCCCCATTTATGGATCAAAACAAGCAAACAATTAAAGGTTATTATCTTCTAAGATTTCAAACACACTACGGGTGGTACAACATGGAAATGAAAGCCCCACCAAGATTTAACTCCAGTGTTCTCAAACTTTAGCAAGTATAGGAATCATCTACCTAGGTAGGTAAAGAAGAGTCCCAGAATGAATGTCTCTAAAAAGTCCCAGGTGATACTGATCGAGGTACCAGTCCAGCTGATCCAGGACCACACAGTTAGAACCATTGTTACTGAGCACAGTTACCTTGGAGACACAGTCCCTGTGTCTGTTCTCTTCAAATCCCTTAAAGTCATGATATGTGTCAGGCAATCTTCTATTTCTCAGTTGTCAGAAAGTCCTGAGGATGGTAGTGTTTTCCTTCATGTCAAAGCACTTTCCACCTATTTATAATCCATCACCTACTAATTTCTCTGTTTCCTTGAAAGGATTTCAAGCCACTATAAAGCCTGCATTTTAACATCTAGCATGAAACTTTTATGAAATATCATAAAAGCATGAAATATCAATAACCTCAGACATTCAGATGACACCACACTTATGGCAGAAAGCAAAGAAGAACTAAAGAGCCTCTTGATGAAAGTGAAAGAGAAGAGTGAAAAAGTTGGTTTAAAACTCAACATTCAGAAAACTAAGATCATGGCATCTGGTCCATCACTTTATGGCAAATAGATGGGGAAACAGTGGAAACAGTGACAGATTTATTTTGGGGGGCTCCAAAATCACTGCAGATGGTGACTGCAGCCATGAAATTAAAAGATGCTTGCTCCTTTGAAGAAAAGTTATGACCAACCTAGACAGCATATTAAAAAGCAGAGACATTACTTTGCCAACAAAGGTCCATCTAGTCAAAGCTGTGGTTTTTCCAGTAGTCATGTACAGATGTGAGAGTTGGACTATAAAGAAAGCTGAACACCAAAGAATTGATGCTTTTGAACTGTGGTGTTGGAGAAGACTCTTGAGAGTCCCTTGGACTGCAAGGAGATCAAACCAGTCCATCCTAAAGGAAGTCAGTCCTGAATATTCATTGAAAGGACTGATGCTGAAGCTGAAACTCCAATACTTGGGCCACCTGATGCAAAGAACTGACTCATTGGAAAAGACCCTGATGCTGGGAAAGATTAAAGGTGGGAGGAGACAGGGACAACAGAGGATGATATGGTTGGATGGCATCAGCAACTCAATGGACATGAGTTTGACTAAACTCCAGGAGTTGGTAATGGACAAGGAGGCCTGGCGTGCTGCAGTCCATGGGGTCGCAAAGAGTCGGACACGACAGAGCGACTGGACTGAACTGAACTGATGAAACTTTTCCTTTGTTTTGCTTTATTTTTTGCAGCAGATCAAGAACTACCACTAGTACATATCCCTTTTTAATCCCTCAGCCACTGTGGTCTGAAACTCTTTGCAAGAACTTTTGTGTTGCCCAGAACAGGAAATGAATGGGAGGACAAGAGGACACTCAAGTCAGGGCAGTAAGGCAGGGTGTGTGCAGTGATTTAGTGTGTGCTCCTAGAGGTACAGGGTCTGTACCAAGTCTCCATCTTTGCTTTAAGCAGGATAGGAGCCCAAGATTGTAGAAGGAAAGAGTCTCTCTAAAAAATTTATTTTGTGGTATTTGGGTAGACAGTCTTTATTTAAAAGGAAGCTTTTTCGGTCTACAGGACTAACTACAGGAAATATCCTTCAGTTAATGCTTCTTCTTTTTTTTATTTTTTGGCTGCACCAGGAGGCATGTGGGATCTTAGTTCCCCAACCAGGGATCAAAACCATGCCCCTGCAGTGGAAGTGCAGAGTCTTAACTGCTGGACCACCAGGGAAGTCCTGATATTTCTGAATCAATGTGATCTCAGATCTCTGTCTTTTAAGAGGGATCTAGAGAATAAATTACCCTGGCAAGTTTGTGGTATAGCACAGGAGAAGGAAGAAGGGGTGTTGATTTGCATAAAATAAAACCCATAACTTTACCAAAAAAGTACTTAGATGACTTAATTTCTTAAAAGGCTGATACCATATGCTAGAGATATAGGTACATACTCTATTCATTTACCATCTGCCAATATAAGGAGTCAAGCCCAATGTATTGCTAGAGGGTCAGCATTCAAAGAAGATAACTCTAGAGACTTATTTAGTGACTCTTTTCAAGATGATGAAGCAAGGCCCACTGCCTTGTTAGGTGCTCCTTTTTTCCATACCCGCTGTCCCCCCGCCCCACCCCCACCCCCAATGAGTCCATGATGAGGAGGAGGCCAGTGGGAGCAGAGAGAGCAGAGGGTTTTCCAAGTTCAGGTCACCCAGCGGGCCTCCCAGGCCCTGAAACATTTCTTTCCCATTCATGGTGGTCTGTGACATATTTAAAAACTTGCATGTACGTTTGCAGTACATGGTGGTGGTGGTGGTGTGTGTGTGTGTGTGTGTGTGCGCGTGCGTGTGTTTGGGTGGGTAAGGGTCACTATGCTTCAGGACTTGACTACCTTAGATGTTGCCCTCTATCTCAGGGTTTCAAAATTATTTTCCTCTAAACGTTTCTGAATTAAAACTTTCTGTCAAATTTAACCTACTCAGTAGAACTTCAAACTTCCCTTTAGAATGGCTTAAATCTGTCAAATAATTTCTTTTTCAAAGCTTCTCACTTCATGACATCCTTGACACCACATTTCCAGAAACATTTATCGTATCTCACTGAAGAGATTCCAATATCACACAAAACTTATTCAACACATCGCTTTGACTTTAGGGGCTGGGTTGTGAATTATTACTGTGCTCAGAAAGGACAGTATTACTCCATGACTTCTGTTAGTAAAGACTGACCTAAACACTTATTTTTCTAGATTTCTTACGTCTTATTTTATGCTTTAGTTAGATTGAGGTACTAGAGTGGCCATTCCTTAGTAAGTGTGAATATCTTCATTTCTTTTGCCATTTATAATACAAAAGTAGATGCTTCCTATTTATTCACTCTGGCCAGGGGCATTATTTATTTACAGAACTGATAATGTTATGTGACCCTTGTAAACTAATCTGCATCAGGGTCTAATTGTTCTAAATTTTGCTTTCCATTTAACTGCAATCTTGAGCTAACACAGATGTTTGTTTTCAGCTTTTCATTAGGTATTCCGGTCAAGAAGGTAACAGATCTCCTATTTGAACCCTGTATGATAGCATAACTTCTCTGAGGAGCTTCTAAGAATTGGATCCCTTCAAGACTGAAACTGCTGTTCTTAACACTTTGGTAAATCTAGATTCAACCTTTTTTTTGTTTTTGTTTTTGGTGATTTGTGATGTAGTTTGTACATGTACATGTACATTTGTAGTTGTGTACATTTACTACAGACTTGCTGAGACTCTTGAGAGTTCTTGGATTGCAAGGATATCCAACCAGTTCATCCTAAAGGAAATCAGACCTGAATAGTCATTGGAAGAACTGATGCTAAAGCTGAAACTCTAACACTTTGGCCACCTGATTTGAAAGAACTGACTCACTGGAAAAGACCCTGATGCTGGGAAAGATTGAAGGCAGGAGGAGAAGGGGACGACAGAGGATGAGATGGTTGGATGGCATCACCAACTCGATGGACATGAGTTTGAGCAAGCTCCAGGAGTTGGTGATGGACAGGGAAGCCTGGCGTGCTGCAGTCCATGGGGTCACAAAGAGTTGGACATGACTGAGCGACTGAACTGAACTGAACTGGACACAAAAGATGATGAATCCTTTTGAAAGGAAGCCAAACCAGTGTTAACCAAACAGAAATATGTTATTATTAATAGCCATGAAACTGATTTTACCCACTTCATCTTTTAATCTCAAGTCTGTGAGTAAATCCAGTTTTTTCTGGATTACTGGCTGGCTGGGGTTTAGAGGTGGAGAATGAGGAAAGGTATTCTACTTAATAATTTTGAGAGTTAATAATTATTGCTGCAGCACAATAGCTGTCTTTCATCATGCTATTATTACATCGCTACCATGTGTCAGAGGCTGTATTTGTGTTTTATTATTTAAGTCTCACTGGCCTCGTTGGAGAAGGAAATGGCAACCCACTCCAGTACTCTTGCCTGGAGAATCCCAGGGATGGCAGAGCCTGGTGGGCTGCCATCTATGAGGTCACACAGAGTCGGACATGACTGAAGTGACTTAGCAGGAGCAGCAGCAGCAGCCTCAGTACAAAAAAGAGATGTCTGAGCTTCCTAAAGATTAATTAATATCCCCACAGAGCGTTGTCTAAATGCAGTCAAGTCAAGGTCTGAATTCAACCTTTCTTCCTCCAAAGTTTGTGCGTCTGTCACTAGTCACTATGCCTGTTACCTTAAAGAACTAATTGAAAGAGAAACAAATCATTCATATATGTCATTTAGATTAAATACCGGTCAAAGTGTCAAGGCACAAAACTCTGATTAAGTAAATTATTATCCAGCAACTTAACAGACCTGTGTAGCCATTGAAACTTCGATTAAAAAAAAATATTAAATGACATTTAGAATATATATAATTATAACCATTTAAAACTAAGCATATGCAGAATTAAAATTCATAAAAGTTATAAAGATGCAAAATATATCTCTTAAAGGGAAGGGAAGTGGGTTATATATTTTCTCTAAGATTATTTAAATTTTTAGGACTTTGTTTTTTGAAAGAAAAGATTGTCATTCCTCAGACTGTACTGATTTCACTGACTATAAGCTTTGCAAACTCA